>NW_015400587.1:0-1163 GCF_001527695.2 Protobothrops mucrosquamatus
AAAGAGGGAGAGAGAGGGAGAGAGGCACTTGCGCTTCCTCTCTCTTTCCTCTCTCTTTCTCTCTATCTTTTTCTCTTTTCCCTCTCCCTCTCTCTTTCCTCTCCCTCCCTTCCCCTTCTTTCTCCAGGTGAGGAGAGAAAGAGAGAGGGAGAGAGAGGCACTTGCGCTTCCTCTCTCTTTCCTCTCTCTTTCTCTCTCTCTTTTTCTCTTTCCCCTCTCTCTCTCTCTTTCCTCTCCCTCCCTTTCTCCCCCCCATCTTCTGCTCACCTCACATTCTTCGCTGACAAAGCAGCCGGGACTCCGGCGCACCTTCCCAGCCAGCTGGGCCAATGGTCCTGCGGCTGGAGATCGTAGGGGCTGCTCTCTCTCAGGGCCGTGGCTTGCGGGAAGGCTGGCCTGCTCAGCAGAGGCTCTGCCGGGCTGCTCCCAGCGGGGATTCCAGGCTTCCCCGTGCGGTTCCCCGACCACGTGTACCTCGGACGGGGCCAGCCAGGGAAAGGGACTTCCTGGCTGCGCTTCTCCCAGAGGGCGGGGCGCCCGGGCACAAGGCCAATCAGGAGCCCTGCGAGGGGGCAAATCTGCATGAGAGAGAAAGAGAGAGAGAAGCACAAGTGCCTCTCTCTGTCTCTCTCTACAAATGGTGGAGGACGCTCGGAGCTGCAGGGGAAGGCTCAAAAGTGTCCCCAAAACATCTCGCTCCATCGCCCCCCTATCGCCCCCTTTTCGTTCCATCGCCCCCACGCTGCCCCTTTTCGTTCCATCGCCCCCCTGAAAAGTGAAATCGCCCCCTGGGGGGCGGTACCGCCCAGGTTAAGAACCACTGACTTAGACCACCATGTCAGCTGCCCAGGAAGGACAGCTTGAAGAGGCCTTTTTTGGGGGGGTGGGAAGTATTACTTGTAACCTGTGTGGAATTCTCTAGTAACAAACCAGTAATGGAAAAAGCTCTAACTTAAGCACAAGCAGAGCAGGGAATCTTGCTTAAATAGTACTTCAGGCAGAAGACTTTGTTGACTTTTAGGAGAGGCCTATACAGAAAGACTTTTCTCAGCTTCTTTCTGCCTGTACTTGTAGAGAGGGTAAAACTGCATATATTGACATGGGATTAGACTGAAAGCTAAGGCTTAGCATTTAGAAACTGATAATGTTGTATCAAAGCTTGC
>NW_015400587.1:5089-6125 GCF_001527695.2 Protobothrops mucrosquamatus
CAGAGTTGGAAAAGCTGAAAATAATGTTGATATAATACAGAATGAAATTATTATGATACAGTATAGAGAGATGGAATATGCTTTGCAAATAAGAGGGTTGAAGGAGGATTTGCAAGAAAATTTGAAAGAAAAAATTGCTGCAGATTTAGCTTTTATTTGGGGTTGTGGACCTGAAGAAATCTCGAAAGAGATAGAAAAAATTTTTAGGGTTAATTCACGGATTGCAAGGCAAAGAAATTTACCAAGAGACGTGGTTATTTACTTTTCTAGAAGATCACTTCGCAATGAAATTATACAGGCTTTTTACAAGCAAAGATTCCAGATCACATCTCAAGATGTTATAATTTTGAAAGAAATACCTTCTAAAATTCTTAGAAAAAGAAAAGATTTTGATTTTTTAACTGAGGAGCTGAAAAAATGTCAGGTTCAATTCAGATGGGATATACCTGTGGGGTTAGTGGTGAATTATGCGGGGACACGTTATAGACTCGATACAATTTTGAAAGCAAGAGATTTTTATGTTTTGGTCTTGAAAGCAGATACGTCATCATCTCCACGACCTAAGAGAATTGAACAAAAGTCTGAAGAACATCTGACTGAAGGAATATCAGCAACAGGAAGCTTGCAGGTTGATTCTAAGCAACAGTGTTTGGAGATAAAAGATGATTTAAAGGAACACAGAATGACCCGTGCAGCTTATAGAGCAAAGAAAAAAGAACAGCAAAAGACTGGAATTGTGTTTTAGATTGAAGTAGAAATAAGAAGGGTTCTTTCAAAATTAATTAATTAAAGTTTTCTTTCATATTGACTTAATGACGATTTGGAATTCAAAGATATCTGGTGTGAATGGAAGATAGAAGTCATAATTGGTGGACGTGTAGGGACATTAAGTCTTATGGATTAATCTTGTAAGGGGTTATGGTAGAAGTTGATGTTTAAGAAATCAATTTGATGCTGATTTTATAATAGATGTAAGAGCTTTGCTGTGTTTAATCTAGTAGAAATGGCAAAAATCTCCGCTTATTTGAAGGATTTA
>NW_015400587.1:10968-12311 GCF_001527695.2 Protobothrops mucrosquamatus
AGCAGAAATGGTAGAAGGATAATGTTTTTAACTCATTTGTTTAATTAGTTTGTTTTTATCTAGGTCTAGAATTTAATTGCGGACAGCCAATCACAGTTTAGGTCAAACGTATGCAGAAATATTAAACATTCAAAAGGGTTCAAAGAATTGTAAGCTTCACTGTGTATTTACTAATTCAATTTTTATGTCATCCATCTCCTTTGCAAGCTGACTCTGGGTGGCTTACAAGTTATACAACAAGTAAAAAATAATTAAAATATTAAAGTTACATAGATTAAAATATCATTAAAAACGGCACTAAAACCGAAACTGAGAGTGGAGGTTTTGATACTAAGTTCAAAAATATATACCGTATTTTCCGGCGTATAAGACGACTTTCTAAACCCTGAAAATCTTCTCAAAAGTCGGGGGTCGTCTTATACGCCCAGTCGTCTTATACACCGGAAAATACGGGTATTCAGGCAGGCTTCTAGAGTTCGGCTGGCAGGATGCAGGTAACCCCTCCCCCCGTCCTGCAGCCTCCCGCCGCACCGCGCCACTCCGCGTCCCGCGCCTCCGTGTCTCAAGCCTCTGTGTTATGCTTGGGCGGAAGACTTTTTCTTTTACAGATGGGGCGGGTGGGCCTGACATTCGCGCGCAGGCAGGACCTCGCCCGCCGAGCCACCGCTTCCCCATCACCCTCCACGCCAGCCTGCTCCGTCTCCAGACCTCCCAGCTGACGGGCACAGGTCCGGGGGTTGCCAGCTGACGGGCGCAGTTCGGCGCTGCAGCAGCCTCCGCTTCGCCCTCCGCACCGGCCAAAGCGTTGCCTGACGTTTCGGCCGACGGACGCAGGTCCGGGGGTCGCCAGCTGACGGGCGCAGGAGGTAGGCACCACCGCGGCCTCCCAGCCGCTTGCTTCTTTGCCTGGAGCAGTTGCAAGGGCTTGCATGGTCGGCGGCGGCGGGGAGCGCGTCAGCGGCCCTTGGGGACCATGCAAGCCCTTGCAACTGCTCCAAGCGAAGAAGCAAGTGGCTGGGAGGCCGCGGCAGCGCCTACCTCCTGCGCCCGTCAGCTGGCGACCCCCGGACCTGCGCCCGTCGGCCGGAACGTCAGGCAACGCTTTGGCCGGTGCGGAGGGTGAAGCGGAGGCCGCTGCAGCGCTGAACTCCTGCGCCCGTCAGCTGGCGACCCCCGGACCTGCGCCCGTCAGCTGGGAGGTCTGGAGACAGAGCAGGCTGGCGTGGAGGACGATGGGGAAGCGGTGGCTCGGCGGGCGGGGTCCTGCCTGCGCGCGAATGTCAGGCCCACCCGCCCCATCTGTAAAAGAAAAAGTATTCCGCCCAAGCATAACCTTTAAGGAT
>NW_015400588.1:0-1622 GCF_001527695.2 Protobothrops mucrosquamatus
CAATTCTCTGTAAAAATATATTATCGCACAGAGTCATAATCAGGTTATATTGGCCTATACCAGCTATATAATCACTTCACAGGAATTTTGATGGTATGTCGTGTGTTGACATTGATCTCTGATTATATTCTGATTTACATAGTACCCTAGATTGATTGCATGTGTGATTATTTGCAGCATATTATTCAATTATCACTTGCACAATAATGCTGCAGGTTTTTAAAATAAAAGAATAGGACAAGAGCAAATTATTCCTAGCTGTATACATCTCCAAACCTAAAAGAAGATAATTTTGGGAGGATTAAAACAAGGATACCTCACATTCACTTACTAAGTTAAGATTCAGTCCTCTTGGATGAACAGAAGCCTCTGCCAAGGCAAGTGTCAGCAGTAACAAAATCCAAAGTCTGTCCATTGATTCTGGGCAGCCAATGAGTTAATCAAAGGCTCTTGGGATGAGAGTCCAGAGCTACCGGGAAGTTGCAGTTTATAAAGCACATTGTCAAAGTCACATAAACTCTTCCTTCCAATGAATGCATCTTAGGAAAACATGTGATAGTGATAGCAAACTTGAATTGGAAAGAAACAGCAGACTAAACAGTAAAGAAACAAGCAAAATATAAGAGCTGCAGTCTACAAATCTTAGGATACTAAGTTAAGAATAAGTCCTTTTTGATTTGAAATCTGCAGAGATCAGGACCCTCAATATCAGCAAGGCGGTCATTACACCAATAGGTTCATACATTCTGGAAGCCCTTTTTGTGATCTGTTCGGGTTTAGTTGGGATATTCTATGAGGTCAGCCAGTTATTGGAAACCAGGATTCAAAGTTTAGTGTTACATGTTAATCTAACAAGTGTGATATGTTCAACAAACCATGATATATGATATGTAATTTGTGTCCTTAAATTTTCCATCTCTGCCCAATATGTCAGTTTTCTGTGAAACCTGGGAAAACTTTATAATAGTAATAGTAGTAGTAGTAGTAGTAGTAGTAGTAGTAGTAGTAGTAGTAGTAGTAGTAATAATAATAATAATAATAATAATAATAATAATAATAATAGTAATAGTAATAATAATAAAAAAAGTTGGAAGGGACTTTGAAGGTCATCGAGTCCAACCCCCTGCTCAGGCAAGGAACCCTACACCATTTCAGACAAATAGCTGTCCAGTCTCTTCTTAAAAACTTCCATTGTTGCTCAATCCTTTGTTAGGATTTGGCTGAATGTGTTTGTAAACCCAGGCACTGGAGTGGAAAATCATGGTTTCTGGCTTAGTGTAATGTTACAGCTTTTGCCTTGTTGATTTAGTGTGATGTGTGGTCCAGGTCAGTTCATTAATAATGGTTTGATCCTTTCATCAATAACTTCGTTGAACTAATAGACCTATTTTGATGAAGCAAAATTAATAAGAGCAAATATAAGCCTCTTCCCTTAACTTTCTAGTTGGGCTTATTTAAAAAAGAAGAATCCTAGAATCCCCCCCTTCCATCATTTATGTTAGAATACTTTTATACAGCATAATCTTTTCTAGTCTAGAGCCATCTGGACCAATTGAACACCTGTATAGATTGGCAGTGTAGCCATGCTGGCAGAGAGTGATAAGAATTTTTCCAGTCTATTA
>NW_015400588.1:4953-6125 GCF_001527695.2 Protobothrops mucrosquamatus
TACTCTAGGACTTTATCTGCTGCTGAGCGCAACTATGCTCAAATTGATAGGGAAGCTTTGGCTCTGGTGGCTGGTATTAAAAAGTTCCATGATTTCATCTATGGCCGCCATTTTACGGTCTTTACGGACCACAAGCCTTTACTGGGGCTATTTACCACCTCCAAACAAACTCCTCATATCCTATCCCCTCGGATGCTCCATTGGTCCATCTTCCTCTCAGCTTATGACTATTCACTGGTCCATAAGCCTGGCAAGGAAATGGGTCATGCAGATGCTTTGAGTAGGCTGCCATTACCTACTGTGGAGCCTGATCCCGCTCCTGCTGTACACATTTTGTCAATTCAGGAGTTGCCTGAATGCCCCCTCAATGCTAGGGATGTGGCTTCTGAAACTGCCACTGACCACACGCTCAAACGCGTGCTGTCATGGGTTCTCTCTGGGTGGCCTGACAGGTGCCCTGCAGAGGAATTTCAACGTTTTTGGGTCAAGAGACACGAGTTGTCCACTTTCAATGGTTGCCACCTATGGGGATCAAGAGTTGTGATCCCGGCCTCATTGAGGGCTAGAATCTTGGTCTCATTACATGAGGGTCACCCTGGAATTGTAAGGATGAAGGCGCTTGCTCGCAGCCATCTGTGGTGGCCTGGCATTGATCAGGCCATCGAGTCCCAAGTACATGGATGTCATACCTGCCAACAGTCCAGACCTGAAATGCCCCAGGCCCCTGTACACAGGTGGGAGGAAACACACACTCCATGGTCTAGAATACATATAGATTACGCTGGGCCCTTTCAGGGTCAATTGTTCCTGGTTGTTGTTGATAGCCATTCCAAATGGCTGGAGGTCGTGCCTGTGTCTTCTACCACAGCTGCCAAGACTATCCAGGTGTTGAGGAACATTTTTGCTGCACATGGGTTGCCAGATGTTCTAGTGTCGGATAACGGTCCTCAATTTACTTCTACTGAGTTTCAGGGATTTCTTTGGACCAACATGATCCACCATGCTGCTTCGGCTCCTTTCCATCCTTCCACCAACGGTCTGGCTGAACGGATGGTCCGCGTCACCAAGGACGCCCTCAAGAAGCTGACTTACGGCAACTGGCATCACAGGTTAGCTGACTTTCTCTTGGCACATCGTACTACTCCGTGCACTGCCACGGGTTAGTGCCCGGC
>NW_015400589.1:0-2565 GCF_001527695.2 Protobothrops mucrosquamatus
CAATATTGAGGAACTCTGTTCCAAAGCAGGAGTCCCCAACCTTGGCAACTTTAAGACTTGTGGACTTCAACTCCCAGAATTCCTCGGCCATGGCTAAGTGAGGAATTCTGGGAACTGAAGTCCACAAGCCTTAAAGTTGCCAAGGTTGGGGACCCCTGTTCTAGTGGTTAAGGCATCAGGCTAGAAACCAGACAACTGTGAATTCTAGTCCTGCCTTAGGCATGAAAGCCAACTGGGTGACTTTGGACCAATCATCAGGAGATTGTGAGTTCTAGTCCTGCCTTAGGCATGAAAAAAATCTGGTGGGGTGACTTTGGGCCAGCCACTTTCCCTCAGCTCAACCCACCTCACAGGGGTGTTGTCGTCAGTAAATCATTAGGGTATGTTCACCACTTTGAGTTATTTATAAAAATAATAAAGGTGGTAAATATGTAAACACATACATGCATGCATACATACATTAATAAGCAAAACTATTGATCTGTATGGCAAAATCCACAGGCCCACCAGAGGGCAGCCAAGAGATGTGGAATCATCGATCATTTCTGCTGCCATCTAGTGGTTCTTTGTATTTCTGCTGCCCATATCTGGTAGACCTCATGGTAAGCATTCCAACTACAGCCTTGGAAGCTGTCTACAGCAGGGGTCTTCAAACTTGGCCCTTTTATGACTTGTGGACTTCAACTCCCAGAATTCCTCAGCCAGCCATGCTGGCTGAGGAATTCTGGGAGTCGAAGTCCACAAGTCATAAAAGGGCCAAGTTTGAAGACCCCTGCCTTAAGCACTACACCAAACTGACTCTCAACTATTTTGTAAGATTACGTTAATCTTATTTCTCCCCTCCTTCCTTTTTAGTCTCCAGAAAACTAGGAAGGATTCCCTCTGAAAGATTTTTCATACTTTTTCCCCAACTGGAATTCTGGGAGTTGAAGTCCACGAGTCATAAAAGAGCCGAGGTTGCCTACTCCCTGGTATAGGCTTTCCTGCTTGAGCAGGGGGTTGGACTAGAAGAGGTTGCCTACCCCCTGGCCTATCCCATTTCAGACCGAGGGTTGTCCAGTCTCCTCTTAACAACCTCCAGCGATGGAGCAACCCACAACGTCTGGAGGCAAGTCGTTCCACTGGCTAACTGTTCTGACTGTCGGGAAAATTCTCTTTATTTCTAGGTTGCTCCTCTCTTTAGTGATCTCCCCGTTGCTTTCCTCTCCTGCCCTCAATGTGCTTTGGAGACTAGGGGGGACCCCCGTCCTCTCTGCTGCAACCCCTCAAATATTGGATCCGACGGCCACACAGAAGGTTTGAGGGGCGTCCCCCCCCCAAATCTCTGCCTCCAGGCGCCACTCGGGCGCACCCGGGCTCCGCGCCTCCCCGGAGGCGCTGCGCTTCTCGGGGTTAGACGGCGGGGTCCCCCCTTCCAGCGCACGCTCCGCGCCCCCACGACCCACCGGCCCACAGCCGCCGCCCCCCGAGATCGGAGGGGCTCCAGAGCCAGCGGGGTCCCGGGAGGAGGGTGAGCGCCGAGTTCCCCCCACGTGTCGTCCCTTTCCCCCGACCTGGCTGTCACGGATCGAGCGCAGCGCCCGGGAAAGCGCTCAGGCCGTCGCAACCAGTTGGAGAAAGTTCGCATCCCGCCAGCCGCGCCGAGACAGCGGCCCGGATTCGCCCTTGGAGAAGACCGTCTGGATTAGAATGAGGGACACGACAGCCGCCTTCCAATACTTGGGGGGGGGGCTGCCAGAAAGAAGAGGGGGGGGGTGTCAAGCTCTTCTCCGAAGCCCCTGAAGGCAGCACAAGAAGCGACGGATGGAAACTGAGCAAGGAGAGAAAGCAACCCAGAACTAAGGAGAAACTGCCCGACCGCGAGAACGATTAAAACCAGGGGAACGACCTGCCACCAGAAACGGCGGGTGCTCCATCCCTGGAGGCTTTTCAAGAAAGAGACTGGACAACCGCTTGTCTGAAATGGTATAGGGCAGGGGTAGGCAACCTTGGCTCTTTTATGACTCGTGGACTTCAACTCCCAGAATTCCTGAGCCAGCATAGCTGGCTCAGGAATTCTGGGAGTTGAAGTCCACAAGTCATAAAAGAGCCAGGGTTGCCTACCCCTGGTCTAGGGTTTTTTTTCCTGCTCTGAGCGGAGGGGAGCGGGGGTTGGACTAGATGACCTCCAAGGTCCCTTCCAACTCTTTCCCTGCTTCTGCATCCAAGTCCGTCCGCCCGACCGACCGCCCAGAAACTCGCTCCGCTCGGAGGGCTCCTACCTTGCGCGCCCTTGGCAGGCAGCGGGTCCGCCGACTCCGGCTGGATGAGCAGGAGGGTCTTGGCGGGACCCGCGGGCGACCCCGGGCCCGGCCACGCGAGGGCGAGGGGCGGCAGTAGCAGCAGCAGCGGCAGCAGCGGCGGCGGCACCAGCTCTGCGCCCAGGAGGCTCATCGCGGCGAGGCGATCGCGGATCCCGGAGCGAATGACCGCCCCCCTCTGGACCAGCCCCGAGCCCCGCCGGGTTTTATAGGCTCCGGCATCGGCCGAGCCGACCGGAGGGCTATTTCTGGAGCAAACAAAGGC
>NW_015400589.1:3702-6124 GCF_001527695.2 Protobothrops mucrosquamatus
CCCCCCCCCAGAAAGCCCCGGTCCAAACAGGCCTGGAAAATGCCGAGGGAGACCCCCATGCTTCCTACGATGTAGGCCCCCCCCTTTGCTAAAATGAAAGCTTTCCGTTCTGCCAGAAAGGGGGGGGGTTATCTCCCCTTTCCCACCCCTACTGAATAAATTGCCCATTCCTCCAGAAGGGGGTTCCTTGGTAAAGACCCCTCCCCTTCTCAAGAATCGTCTACCTGCCCATCAAAGTAATGTCAAATCCTGCATTCTGATATATAACCCTGTCTGAGAATGGATCCTTAGCAACACTCTTTCCTCTTGAAACCAGTCCAGCCCAGGCTCCTAACTGGGCGCCCCAAAACTGTCTCCCTGCATTGACCTAACAGAGCTTTTCCCCCAAAGAGAATTGGGTTGAGGGGGGGGGATGATGGAAACTGCGATCCATCCCATGTGGAGAGCACATGGACCCCTAACCACTGCATCCGCGCCCTTTCGCCCTTCTGGATTCGGTAGGCGCCCCCCCCCCAATGTTTGTTGGGCTTTAGGATTGGGTGCAAAGGATCTGTCCTTGCCTTGGCCTGGACGCCTCTGGACTGAGATCCATTCTGATGTTTGAGGATGGAGGTCAACGGTTGGTTTTCTGTCTGAACCGTTAAAATGGCGCGGTGGGGTGCGGTTGTGCGAACTTCCGAAAATATTTACAGTTTAGTGGCTGATCTGTAGTCCTTGCATGAGGTCCTTCCTGTTTTGATGTTGATCTGATCTGCCTAAAGCAAAGGCGGCTTTGAGCTGCCTTTCCAAAAAGGGGTGTGCAGCTGGTCCTCAAAATAATAATAATAATAATAATAATAATAATAATAATAATAATAATAATAATAATAATAATAATAATAATAATGATGATGATGATGATGATGATGATGATGATGATGACCTACAAATAGAAAGACTGTGGCAAAAGTAAGCAAAGGTAGTACCAATAGTAATAGGCGCCTTGGGTGCAATCCCAAAACAACTGGAGCACCACTTGAACACCATCATTGGCATTGACAAATTCGCCATTAGTCAATTGCAAAAGGCAGCCTTACTAGGAACTGCTTCCATCCTGCGACGATATTAGTAATACCATCAAACACACACATCTGCCTAACCCAGGTCCTGGGTAAGGACTCGATAGGTAGACAAAATGCCAAATCCAGTCTGAACATCTGGCTGACTGTGTGATGATTAATAATAATAATAATAATAATAATAATAATAATAATAATAATAATAATAATAATAATAATAATAATAATAATAATAATAATAATAATGAAAGAAAGACAAAAAAGTCTGGATAGTGGATGTGGCAGTGCCTGGAAACAGCAGAATAGACGAGAAAGAACTGGAGAAGATAACAAAATACAAAGACCTACAAATAGAAACAGAAAGACTGTGGCAAAAGCAAGCAAAGGTAGTACCAATAGTAATAGGTGCCTTCGGTGCAATCCCCAAACTACTGGAGCACCACTTGAACACCATTGGCATTGACAAGTTCGCCATTAGTCAATTGCAAAAGGCGGCCTTACTAGGAACTGCTTCCATCCTGCGACGAGATCTGTAATACCATCAAACATCCACATCTGCCTATCCCAGGTCCTTGGTAAATGCCAAATCCAGTCTGAACATCTGGCTGACTGTGCGATGATCCATAATAATAATAATAATAATTAAAAAAAAGTTGGAAGGGATCTTGGAGGTCATCTAGTCCAACCCCCTGCTCAGGCAGGAAACCCTATACCATTTCGGACAAATGGCTGTCCAGTCTCTTCTTCAAAACTTCCAGTGTTGGAGCATTCACAGCTTCTTACAACAGTTCATTTAATGACCGTTCAAAGTTACAAGGGCACCGGGGGGTGGGGAAGGGACTTAGGACCATTTTTTACACTTGCAACTGTCAGCATCTCCAGGTCACGTGATCAAAATTGAGACGCCTGGCAACTGGCTCCTATTTATGACGGTCGCCGTGTCCCTGGGAGGGTCACGTGATCCCCTTTTGCGACCTTCTGACAAGCAAAGCCAAGGGAGGAGCCCGATTCGCTTAACAACCGTGTGACTACACAATTCACAAAGCTCACTTAACAGCTGTCTCGCTTAGCGACAGAAATTTTGGGCTCAGTTGCGGTCGTAAGGCAAGGACTACCTGTACTTCCCTCTCTACTTTTCCCAATTATATTTTAAGCTTTTTTTTGTTGTGTGTGTGTGTTTTTTTAAAGAGGTGGGAGAAGAGAACTGGACTGGAAAACTGGAGAGAGGAGCAAACTTGGAAAAGGAAATTTGATTCCAGAGTTGAAATAAAGTAAATTTACGTTCAAGATATAAAAAGAATAACTTCTCCTTTGGGTTCTCCTGTTTTCTTGACGAGAGCAAAAGATGTTCTGTGCTGTTGACC
>NW_015400590.1:0-1064 GCF_001527695.2 Protobothrops mucrosquamatus
GGGGCTGGCTAGCCACAGGGGAGGGGCTGGGCAGGGTGGACCTGGGAGGGGCGGGACGGGCGTGTAGTATTTAGAGCGCTGTGGAAATGTTACTCCCAGTGCTAACTTTGTTTCATATTGAAGCCTATGTAAAGCCTTGTTTCTCTTCTGTTTCTTTCCTCTTTCTCTCTCTCCCTCTCCCTCCAGGTTAGGGGAGAGAGAGAGAGAGAGAATGAAAGGCAGATGGCGCCGAACGGGTGGGGAGAGCAGGACGGAAGGTAGAAGCTCCCAGCCGCCCCCCCATCACTTCTTCAGCCGAACAAGCAGGGAGGAGCAGGGAGGGGGAACAGGACGGGAGGCAGCAGCTCCAGTGGCGGTGGCCCCATTGCGTCCTCAGCCAAACGGGCAGGGAGGGGGAGCAGGACGGGAGGCAGCGGCTCTGGCGGCAGCCACTGCAACATCGTCGGGGTCCCCGTCGCTGCCCCTGGCCCGGCCGCCGCCCCCGCCGCATCCTCAGCCACTTCGCCATCTTAGGAGGAGGGCGCCAAGGCCGGGTGCACCATGGGCGGCCGCGCTGGCAACAGGGAGTGCCGACGAGGGGGGGGTCCCGATCGCCGCCAGCCCCTCCGCCCTCGCATCCCAAGGTCTCCTTCTCCTGCAGCAACGAGGGCAGCAGCGGTGGCTCCCTGAAAGTGCCCGAGGAAGGTGCCACCGATGGGGCCAAGGTGGGGCCGGGTGGCGGAGAGCCCTGCGGCAGCCAGGCGAGCTTCATGCCTGACTGCCGTCCGGCCCGGGCTGGGGAGACATGTGGCCGGTTCAGCTTCCCGGGGAGCGATGCTCCCGCTGGCCGCCGCACCAGCCATGACTGCCGCCCAGCACGGGGAGACATGTGGCTGGTTCGGCTGCCCAGGGAGCGGCCCAGGAAGCGATGCCCCAGCCGAGACTGGAACAAGTAAGCCGGGGGGGGTGAATCACCTGCCCCGCAGCCACTTCGCGGCGGTGCTCTGCGGACTCAGAGCTCCCTCCCTCCCCCCCTGCCACTGACCTTCCATCTCCGGCTCTGCTGCTGCTTGGCCAATGGTTGC
>NW_015400590.1:4993-6124 GCF_001527695.2 Protobothrops mucrosquamatus
TTTGGAGTGCTTGGGTATGTTTAGGAGGGCACTGACTTTTCTACACTGTCCTATCTATGTTTCCTGGTAAAATACATGGGAAAATCCCATTGGAGGAAAATTCCACTTAGGGTTAGGGTTAGGTCACCATGAACTCATAGAGCAAAATGGAAATTGCCAAGAAACTCAGAGTGCTTGGTTATGGTTAGGAGGACACTTATTTTTCTAGGCTGCCTTATCTATGTTTCATGGTAAAATACATGGGAAAATGCCATTGGAGGAAAATTCCACTTAGGGTTAGGGTTAGGTCACCATGAACTCATAGAGCAAAATGGACATCGCCATCAAATTCAGAGTGCTTCGGTATGGTTAGGAGGGCACTGACTTTTCTAGCCTGCCCTATCTAGGTTTCCTGGTAAAATACATGGGAAAATCCCATTGGAGGAAAATTCCACTTAGGGTAAGGGTTAGGTCACCATGACCTCATAGAGCAAAATGGAAATCGCCAACACATTCAGAGTGTTTGGGTATGGTTAGGAGGGCACTGACTTTTCTAGCCTGCCCTATCTAGGTGTCCTGGTAAAATACATGGGAAAATCCCATTGGAGGAAAATTTCACTTAGGGTTAGGGTTAGGCCACCATGACCTCATAGAGCAAAATGGAAATTGCCAACAAACTTGGAGTGCTTGGGTATGGTTAGGAGGGCACTGACTTTTCTAGCCTGCCCTATCTATGTTTCATGGTAAAATACATGGGAAAACCCCATTGGAAGAAAATTCCACTTAGGGTTAGGGTTAGGTCACCATGAATTCATAGAGTAAAATGGACATCGCCAACAAATTCTGAGTGCTTGGAAATGGTTAGGAGGGCAGTGACCTTTCTAGCCTGCCCTATCTATGTTTCCTGATAAAATACATGGGAAAATCCCATTGGAGGAAAATTGACCTTAGGACTAGGTTTAGGTCACCATGAACTCATAGAGCAAAATGGATATCACCAACAAATTTGGAGTGCTTGGGTATGTTTAGGAGGGCACTGACTTTTCTACACTGTCCTATCTATGTTTCCTGGTAAAATACATGGGAAAATCCCATTGGAGGAAAATTCCATTTAGGGTTAGGGTTAGGTCACCATGAACTCATAGAGCAAAA
>NW_015400591.1:0-1131 GCF_001527695.2 Protobothrops mucrosquamatus
GTGTTGACAATCAATGTTCTCTGGATAGTAAAAGCGTATTCAGCTAAATATGTCTACAAATTTCATTGCAATTGAAAGTCCTGGTAAGATAGGATTCTTGATCACGGGCAAGCCTTGTAAATGTATTCAGCTTAAAATTCCCTAATGAATCTTAATTGGCAGTGTATAAAGCTTTGCAAAGATGATGGGCATGCAATACCATTCAGGGTAATTTGCAGGAATGATTTTGAACCCCCATGCATACAGACTGAAAAGCTACCAAGAGCTAGGACAGTACGTTGCATGTAAAGAAAGGTCAATTTTATCACAATCTTCATCTCAAAAATTCTATTCAACCAATCATGTCACTCAAGTATAAGAATGTTTTGGAATTGCTAACTGATTACAGGATACATGAAAACAAATACATATCTAGAGGGAATACAGAAGAGAAATGTTGCCTACTTTGCTTACTAGAGTGATGAGAATAAAGGATCACACCTATTTCATGTCTAGAAGGAACGTGTGAGATATGTGAGAAAAGTGATTTTTGCATCACACTGAAGCAATAAAATAGAATACAGGATGACTTTCAATCCCATCCCACAGTACATAATTGAGTGATAGAAATACATCCATCTCACATAATATTTATAGCCAGGTCAAGTATAAGCATTCATTTGGCAAACTTTCGTGTCCTTGCTTTTTTTCTCCAAGACAGACAGACAGACAGACAGACAGACAGACAGACAGACAGACAGACAGACAGACAGACAGACAGACAGACAGACAGACAGACAGACTACATATTTATTTTTTACTACAGTTGTGTTCATATGAATCAGTAAACAGTAGAGGCAAAAATAAGAATTATTTCCAAATACACTAGCCAAATTGAAGAAATTTCAATACAAAAATAGATTATTATACACAAAATAAAACAGAATTAATCAGCCAGCGGCCCCTGTGGCCCTCTTGGATCTGAGGGCCGTTTGGTAGCTCTGATGGCCTCTAAGAACTGAGCCAGCGGCCCTGACGACCCTTCCAAAGGCCCCGGTGGCTCTGGCGACCTCAACGGCCCTTCCAACGGCCTCGGCCAGGTGAGGACTTGGGACTTGGTTTTCGGACTTGGCCCGCCTTGGCCTAGAGGAC
>NW_015400591.1:4826-6123 GCF_001527695.2 Protobothrops mucrosquamatus
TTAATTCGAAACACAGCTTGTAATATTTGGTTTTAATTTGGCTTTTATCGGGGTTTATTTTCTGTATTTTTGTATTTTGTAATTTTTTGTATTTTGTGTTTATTATTTGTTTTTAATATGCTGTGAACCGCCCTGAGTCCTATGGGAGAAGGGCGGTATACAAATTAAAATAATAAAATAAATAAATAAATAAATAAATTAAAGAATGCATCAAAGTTTTTTTTTAAAGAGCTTACATATTTCTTCCTGTGGAATGAAGAATTGTTGAAGTACTAGCTTCTACTACAAGAATGGTATTTTCTTTAATTGGTCCAAGTCCTTTTTGTTGATAAACATAGCTACTGTTGAATGAACTAAAGTTAAAAAAAGAAAAGAAATATATATTAGTATAAAACTGCCTTCTCAAACATAGATTTGTTGAACCACATTTTAGTTAATGTGGATTAGAATTCTGGCCTGGAATATTAACATCTGGCTGTTCAGTAAAAAGCTATTTTGTGGCTGGCTATGTTCAATGTAGCGTTTATTTTGGAAATATCTAAGTAAATACAGCAGCAAATTTGTGACTATAGCACATTGTAATAATTTAAAGTATGCTTATCAGTTCCAAAGACCAAATAACCATAAGATCTCAATCGACCTCACAATCCCTCAAGGCTTTAATGTTTTTCTCTAAGTGCTTCTTTTAAACCGTGAACATTCTTTTAAGTTCTTTAGATTCTATTAAAACTTTTTCCTAGCTCAGACTCTTTCTTTAATAACTATTTTTCACTCAGACAGAGTTTTTAAAGAGTCCTTGATACTCTGAACTTGGCTGATTGCTTGCAGACATTTCATTATCCAACTAGGTAACACCATTGGTGCCTAGTAATAGCTGGAAAGCTAGGCAGATAGCTTTCTAAAGGTTGACATCCAATGTCTACTTCATTCAGGAACTCTCCATGTTTCCTCCTACAGGTCTTTCTATTAACAACCTATATATGTTCCTGCATTAAAGATTTATACTGTCCCCTTCTCACTGATGTGACTCAAAGCTTACATTTTAAAACTGTATACATTTGAACTTTGTGTTACAATGTTGTCAGCATAACCCTCACCTTTATGGAAACAGCTGTCTAGTAACAAACTTCTTTGAAGGCTGTTTTGATGACTTTTCAAATATTATATCAGATATAACAAAAAGTCATGGAAAAGCCTTCAGAGTAGGTTCTTACTAGACACTATATGTACACACAAACACACTTACATAAGCAAATATGAATCTTAAAGCTGTATATTCTTTCTTCCCTCCTCCTCC
>NW_015400592.1:0-1570 GCF_001527695.2 Protobothrops mucrosquamatus
CAGGTGCAACAAACAAATCTCCAAGCTTAGCATTTAACAATAATTTCTGGTCTTTAGCCACAATATGAGTCTCTTGTAAACATGTAATGTCATTGTTAAAATGTCTTAAATAATAAAAAATCTTACGTCTTTTTTGGGGTGTGTTAAGTCCCCCCACATTCCAAGATGAAATCTTAAACATTTGCAGATTTCAATCCTATGGCAATGCTTGAAGCATAAGACTTAACAAAAACCTTAGGTCGAGCGCCACCTACTGGCTCTGAAGTGGCAGGTGGTGGGCTCTCAGCTGTTTGGCGGGCTGTCAGTTGTTCCTTCTCCTTGCGTCTGTGAGCTGCACGGGTCACTCTTTGTTCTTTTCCATTATCCTTTGAACGCCCATTTACATCCTTGGCGCCGGAAGTAGAAGGGAGGTCCACAATCAAATGCTCAGCCATATCAGCCTTTTGAGGTGTAATTGGACACTCCGCTTGTAGCACAGACGCCATAAATTCTTTCGCCTTTTTAATCGAATTAATTCTGTGACGCCTACCAGCCACTGTTACAATTATGCCCACTGGTACATCCCATCTAAAAATTATTTGCCTATTCTTAAGCTCCTGCACCAGAAAAGCATAATCTCGTCGCGCTTTAAGCATTTTCGCTGGGATTTCTTTAAAAAGAATAATATCTTGATTTAAAATCTTAAATCTTTGTTGAAAAAAAAGCTGCATTATTTCATTCCGTCTTGATTTTCTTGTAAAATAAACGACCACGTCTCTTGGCAGTTGTTTCTGGCGAGCAACCCACGAATTTACCCTGAAAACACGTTCAATCTCCCCATGAATTTCTTGCCCACAAGCCAGGGCATCCATGAGTGCTTCTGGAATTGTTTCCCTTAAATTCTCTTTTGGATCCTCAGCCAACCCACGGATACGAATTGCATACTCCATGTCATGAAATTGTGCAATCAAAACATCACCCTTAACATTTTCCAAACTCTCCTCCATCGAATCCAATCTTTGTTCGCTCGCTTCAGCCTTCTCTTCGTTTTCCTCCACCCTTTCTGCCACTCCGTCCACATATTCAGCCAAACCTTGAAAAGCAGTTGTCACATTCACCCGAAAGCCCTCATGTTTCTGTACTAATTCTTGTTGTTGGTGTATTAATTGGTCAATCTTGTTTTCAATTTTAGCATCCATTTTTTGAAACATCTCAGTCATTTGAAGCATAAAGTCCTGTAATTCTTTACCAGAGGGCGGCGGGGGTGAAGAAGATGGCGGGGGTGGAGGATGTGAGACTGGCTTAGGAATTGGTTGAAGCGGTTGAGAAGTCGGAGATAAAATCGGTTTTGCAGTTGTTGGCACCAATCTTCTCGAGGCCATATTGAGAATGTTAAAATTTCAATATATATGAGAGTCTTTTAAACAATCAGTCCAAGGCAGATAGTGAAAGTGTTGAAAGTAACAAAAGTTCCAAACCGGAAATCAAAATCACTTTCACTTCTTCTCGCTAGAAAGTATCATTCATCGCCATTTTAAGTTCACTTTCGCACAATCCAACCCAAGTATAGGGAAGATCAAAATAGCTCAAG
>NW_015400592.1:4807-6122 GCF_001527695.2 Protobothrops mucrosquamatus
GAAGGAAGATTTGTACTTATTGAATTGTTATTGAATGGAAAGAAATGTCTTATTGTTGGCTTATATGCACCAAATCAGCAACAGCAGCAAAAACAATTTTATAGACTTTTGCATCAGAAAATAATTCAATTGGATTATAAATCAGTTATTATGATGGGAGACTGGAATGGCGTTATAGATTCAACGAAAGATAAAAAGATCTCTTCTAAAGTTTTGACTCAAGCTAAATTACCTAAAACTTTTTTTGCATTGCAGGAGGATTTGGAGTTAAGAGATATATGGCGAGATCGGAATATTGGAGAAAGAGACTTCACTTTTTTTTCGGACAGACACCATTCTTATTCTAGAATTGACTTTTTCTTAATAACTAATGATTTACTTTCTAGGGTTAAGAAAGTGAAGATTTTTCCTAGGATTTTATCAGATCATAGTTCTGTGTGGATGGAACTTTTTTCTGAAGAAGGAAGTAGAAGGACATGGAGATTAAATGAGAACTTATTCAGACATGAGAGCAACTTGTAGAAGCTTAAAGATCACTTAAGAGATTTTTTCTTGCTGAACATGAATAAGGGCACTTTTATGCCAATGGTATGGGATGCTAGCAAGGCTTATATGAGAGGTGCCATAATTTCAATGAATACTGCACACAGGCGAAAGCAGATACAAAAACGTAGAGACTTGGAGGAGGAGATTAAAATAAAAGAAAAGGCTCTCATTTTAAATCCAATGGGCAATAATTTAAAGGTTTCTATTACTATGTTGAAGGAACAATTTAATATGTTAATGGCAGATCAGATTGCAATTAACTTGAGGTATATGAAACACAATACATTTTGCAATGCTAACAAACCTGGTAGATGGCTGGCTTATCAACTACGTAAGAAGCAAAAATCTAGAACTATAGAGAAAATAAATTTTAAAGGGAAAGAAGTCTTTCAACAAGATTTGATTAAGAAGGCCTTTTTGGATTATTTTTCAAATTTATATGTCTCTGAAAATATCTCACCTTCTGAAATAGATAGATATTTACAGGAAGCACATTTTCCTAGACTTTCAGATGAACAACAAGGAGTGATGAACTGTCCGATTGTTTCTGATGAGATTACAGAGTCAATTAAACAATTAAAGGTTGGAAAGGCTCCTGGTACAGATGGGTTAACAGCAATATATTATAAAATGTTATCTGAAGAAATGATAGAACCTTTGAGACATCTTTTTAATGGTATTCTGTCTGGAGCAGAGGTGCCTCCATCGTGGAGATGTGCATTTATATCACTTATACCTAAGGAGGATCAGAACTTGACTCAACTTAAAA
>NW_015400592.1:8998-11645 GCF_001527695.2 Protobothrops mucrosquamatus
TTTGAAACGAGATAATATTCTCCACTCCTGGTTCCCATATTGTCAATTGGTAGATAGGTGGCACATAGATCAAAAGCTTGGTTTAACTTTGGAGGATGTGAATTTGATAAAGCAGATTAAAGATCAAAGTAGAGCTCATATTAGGAGAATTTATAGTGTTCTAATAGAACTGGATTCTGAAACAGAATTAGTTAAAGATTGTATGATCAAATGGGCTCAAAATATTCAGGAACCAATTCTGCTGGATACATGGGAAATAATTTGGGTAAGAAATGTTAAGTTTACTCAAGCGCAGAACTTAAGGGGAAACTTTTATAAAATGTTTTATAGGTGGCACTTGGATCCCCAAAAATTGTCTTGTATGTATCCTAACTTACAGCCCAAATGTTGGAGATGTGGTAATTTAGATGCAACTTATTATCACATTTGGTGGACATGTAGGGATGTAAAAGCTTTTTGGATTAAGATTTGGTGGAATATCCAACAGATTTTTAAGAGAAAGATAAAATTTACACCGCAATTATTTCTCTTGGGTATTATGGAAGATTTGAATTCTAAAGAAGTGATTCTGATGTTGCATTGTATAACGGCAGCAAGGTTATTGGTTGCTCAAAACTGGAAGAAGAATGCATTACCTACCATGGATGATTGGAGAATGAAGGTGTCGTACTTTGCAGAAATGGCTAAGATTTCCGCATACTTGAAAGATCAATCTCAAGAAAAATTTATTTTGGTTTGGAGAAGATGGATAGATTATATTCAGAGAAAGTATGAGATGAATAAATATTATATTATTATTCATTATATAGTTATTGTATATATTTTATGGTTATGTTAAGTTGATATTTGTTTATTTGTTTTTAGAGTTAAAGTATGTTTATATTTGATTGTATTATGGTTGGGTAGTTTTAACCCTGTATTCAGCTGTGGGAAGTCCGGGGGGTAGGGGGGATGAAGGAGGGTAGAGATATGTAAAAGTTGGTGTATTAAAATGTTGTAGAGAAATAATGTAAAGTTTTATGAAAAGGAGATGCTCGGCCAGTACCCCCAAACTGCATCCGAAGGATGAGGAAAGGAAGGAGGTGGGATGTATGGGGTGGTTGGAAGAGAGGAGAGAGGTGTAGGTAGGAGGATAGGAGGGGAGGAGGGAAGTAGGTAGGAAGGGTGAAAGAGAGGGTGGATGCAGGGGGGGGGGGCTGCCGAGCTGCTCTGAAATTTTTATGTCTGTATTTAATATGATTTTTTAAATTAATGTATACCACATTTGTATTAAGACTTTGGGGGGGGGGTTAGTTGAAAAATTAATAAAAAGTTTTTATTGAAAAAGATTTGGTGGAACATTCAAAAGATTTTCAAGAGAAAGATAAAGTTCACTCCACAATTATTTTTGTTGGGTGTTATTACAGATTGTGATACTAAAGAAACTAATTTGATGTTGAATTTGATAACAGCTGCAAGGTTATTAGTAGGGCAATATTGGAAGAAGGATTGCTTGCCTATTATAGAAGAATGGACGCTTAAAGTGTCAAATTTAGCAGAAATGGCTAAGATTTCTGCCTATTTGAAGGATCACTCACAAGAAAGATACATTTCAGTTTGGAGAAGATGGATAGATTATATTCAGAATAAATATGGGACTAAAAAGTTCCATTTAGCTTATGAGTAAATTTTAGAGTATTATTAGTATTAATAGTTTATTATAGTGAAATTTTTATTAGTTTTAATTATATGATATTATATATTATTATTACTTTTAGTATTAGTATTGTTTAACGATATGGATATTCTATTGTTTAATAATTAGGATACTAATTTGTTTATGTTTTAATTATTATTATTATATTTATGTTAAAGGGAAGTTAAAGCGCATTATGGACTTGGTTATTTATATAGTTGGTTAATGTTAGTTAGATTATGATTATTATATTTGTAACCCTGTATTCAGCTCTGGGAAGTGGGGGAGGGAGAGGGGGGGTTAGGGTGGGTTGGTTTTGGGGTTTATATTGTAAATTTTATAAAACTTTTCAATAAAAAAAAAAGTTAGGAGCCTGTGATGAGGAGATGGATAGTGATGGGGTGAGAAAACACAACTGGGGAGGCATGGATGAAGCGTGCAGCAAGAAAAGGGGGGGAAAGGGCGCACCGTACTTAGGAACCCTTGGCAAGGAGACAGACAGCATGGGAGGGAAAAACAATTGGAGAGACACGGAGGCAACGGATAGCCAAAAAAGGGGGGGGGAAGGAATACGCTTAATTTAGGAGCCTGTGGTGAGGAGATGGATAGTGATGCATGTACAGGTAAGGGGAGTAGAAGAAAAAAAACAAATACAGCATCGATCAGTGCTAAGGATACACTTAAAACACAGCCCAATCAACTAGGACCAGTGACGAGGTCCAGGAGCCGAGTGCAAATATATATATATATATATTCCAAAATTTGAATTGCTTACAAAGAATTAAGGGAGTACTTTGTTAGCTACAAGAGACTCTCTATCCATTCGGCCTTTCCCCCCTCCACCTTCTCCGTATTTCCCATACTCTCCGTCTCCCCCCAGACGGAGAGGAGAAGGTGGAGGGGGGAAAGGCTGAATGGATAGAGAGTTGCGGCGGCAGGGCAAGGTGGAGGACAACGTAAGGGCAAGTATGT
>NW_015400593.1:0-1081 GCF_001527695.2 Protobothrops mucrosquamatus
CTTTTTTTATATTGACCTATCTCTATCCATACCATACTGTGATCTGACAAGGTTCTAGGAAAATTTTTTGTTTTATTACAGTCAGTAAGCAAATCAGTTGATAACAAAACAAAATCAATCCTTGAGAAAGACTCATGTCTATGAGAGAAGAAGGTAAAATCACGTTCATTCATATGTTGTGATCTCCAAACATCCACCAACTCCAAATCTTCCATCATTGCAAAAAAAGACTTAGGGAGTCTGGAAAGGGCCACATCCCTAGAAGTTGTCTTTTTATCTTTTAAAGTGTCAGGTACTCCATTCCAGTCCCCCATAAAAATCAAAGAATTATAATCCAAAGCCACAATCTTCTGATGTAATTGTCTATAAAATAATTTTTGAGATGCCAGTTGATTGGGAGCATAAACCCCCACTATTAAACACTTTCTTCCATTTAAATTTATTTCCACAAGTAAAAATCTTCCTTCTTTATCAGCTTCTTTTAAAATAGGTGAAAGATGTTTTTTTATATATAAAGCAACCCCAGCTTTCTTCTTTAAGGCAGGTGCAACAAACAAATCTCCAAGCTTGACATTTAGCAGTAATTTCTGGTCTTTAGCCACAATATGAGTCTCTTGTAAGCATGTAATATCATTGTTAAAATGTCTTAAGTAATGAAAAATCTTGCGTCTTTTATAGGGTGTGTTAAGTCCCCCCACATTCCAAGATGAAATCTTAAACATTTGCTGATTTCAGTCCTATGGCAATGCTTGAAGCATAAGACTTAACGAAGACCTTAGGTCGAGCGCCACCTACTGGCTCTGAAGTGGCAGGTGGTGAACTCTCAGCTGTTTGGCGGGCTGTCAGTTGTTCCTTCTCCTTGCGTCTGTGAGCTGCGCGGGACACTCTTTGTTCTTTTCCATTATCCTTTGAACGCCCATTTACATCCTTAGCGCCGGAAGTAGAAGGGAGGTCCACAATCGAATGCTCAACCATATCAGCCTTTTGAGGTGTAATTGGACACTCCGCTTGTAGCACAGACGCCATAAATTCTTTCGCCTTTTTAATCGAATTAATTCTGTAACGCCTACCAGCCACTGTT
>NW_015400593.1:4650-6122 GCF_001527695.2 Protobothrops mucrosquamatus
GGGTGGAGGATGTGAGACCGGCTTAGGAATTGGTTGAAGCGGCTGAGAAGTCGGAGATGAAATTGGTTTTGCAGTTGTTGGCACCAATCTTCTCGAAGCCATATTAACAATATTAAAATTTCAATCTATATGAGAGTCTTTTAAACAATTAGTCCAAGGCAGATAGTGAAAGTGTTGAAAGTAACAAAAGTTCCAAACCGGAAATCACTTTCACTTCTTCTCGCTAGAAAGTATCATTCATCGCCATTTTAAGTTCACTTTCGCACAATCCAACCCAAGTATAGGGAAGATCAAAATAGCTCAAGTCAGAGTAAAGTCCAAAGTAAAGAACAAACTTCCAGGGTCGGTTTGTCTGCGTATAGTCACTCACAGTTAAATTTAAGTTGCAGTGGTGGCGGCGGCTTCTAGCTTCGCCGAAGCGAAGGCGTCCTGGATCGCGGAGGGTCCTCGGGGCTCCGGAGGAGTTCTAACCTACATCGTCCAGATCGGACGACTCGGGAACTCAACTCCTACCCCGGGCAGCTCACCGATCCCCTTATGCCCGGGGGAAGGGTCTCAAACTGTTTGACAGCTAATGCTCGCTGTCAAAACGGCTTTTACGCGAAAACAGGCGGGAGGCAGCTACAGCTGCGTCCGACTAGGTCGCCTGCTCACCGGAAGTCCAAGAACCATTGTATCATTTATAAGGTTTAATGTAAATAGATTCCTTTGACTATATCTCAGGAAAGGAGTAAGGAAACACCACAAAACTGATACGAATGGTGGTGCTAGCAGAATTGCAAAATCTTGTATTTGTTGCTTACTTCAAAGCTGATTAATAACTTGCTGTATTAAAATCGTTTATTAACACTGAAAAAGGCATTCTTTAGTTTTTCTGTGAGATTCAATCCAAACATTTTTCTTCAATATTTTTGAAGTTCAGCTCATGACAAATTCAAAACACAGCATTTTCCAAAGGAGTACATCTCAAGATGTATCAACATATAGTAATCACTAAAGTTGCAAGTAATACAGGAAAAGTATTATTCCTCATCCTTTCAATTAATATTTTAAGGATAAATGAAAACTCCATTCTGAGTTAGTTCATTAAAACATAAACGTATACAACTTTTTGGGGGATGAGTATGTCCTGAGTTATTGGACTTGAGCTAAACTGTAAAGAACAACAATTATTAGACCGAAGATAACCGTATACAAATCAAAGCTCAAATAAAATAGACCAAGGTTCAAGGACAAACACATTTCAATAGCCAGTTCAAAACAATTATCAAACTTCCACAGATGGTACCACAACCTGAAGTAACTGAGCATGCAAAATTGGCCTTCATAAAGAAATGTTTCAGTGCAATGCTCAACTTGGGTAGAGGTTTAATTGCATTCATCATCTCTGGTCACAAGAGCCCATCACTCAAGAGCAATAGTTGATCTACAGAACCAAGTCCTCCTTTTCTTTTTCCCTGACTTTGACATAT
>NW_015400594.1:0-6122 GCF_001527695.2 Protobothrops mucrosquamatus
CTATATTAGAAAAATAATTAGCATAGTACAATTTTCATGTAATTACAGTGACCACACATCATTTATGATAAAAAACAATCCTTAATTTCAAAAAGCTCACCTTCAGATTTATTTTTCAAAAATTCAAAAATTCACATTTTGTTTTTTATTTTGAGCATTTTATTTTTACCATACAAATGGTGCCACTTAATGCAGTCTTTACATTCATGTGAACAATATGAAATGGAATTGTCTTTTTAATATACATTTACATATGCTGTTTTGATTTTATATATTTTTTTTTAGAAAATGAATGTTTGTACAGTTGTTCTTGGTTTTGTTCTTGAATTTTCTTTATAAGGCAAAGTTATAAACAGAAATAATTATTTGTTTTAATCCTTATGAACTTCTTTCAGATTTGCCCTTTTTTCAGGTTTGCCCCTTATTTTTTTTCCAATCTAAAAATAGATTTCACATTATAGATGAAATTACAATATTTTTTCTTAGTATGACCAAATAAATCACTCTGAATATTTGTTGCATCATTACATACAGGTGCAAAATCATGAGCTGCCTAACTTGAATAATGAAGCTATGAAGGCAATCTTACTATTAAAATGAGCAAAGTGGTTACCTGAGAAAGATTTTAGCGGACAAATTAATTTAATGTATTTTTAACTAATTTCAATTACTCTATTTTTATTCCTAGTAAGGAAGGAAGGCATGGCGGGGTTAGAGAGACATTACCAAAATGTGGCGGGCCTACACTCATGGTGGTGCTTCTGAGGTTGTGTTCCTTCAATTCAATCCAGGAAGAGCTGCCATCACCACAGTATCTCTACATAAACACCTGGCTTAGGCCAGAGGCTGCAGGGTAGAGCAGAAACTGTGATCTTCAAAACTAGCTACAAGCGTACCCTGATAATCCAGATCCTTCTGCCTCCACCCCACAGCAAAACATTGGTGTCCTCCAATTGAAGTTCCAATCGTGAAACAATATAATGGATTTAGAATTTAAAAAGATTATCTATGCATACATGTCCTAAAGAAAAACATTGATTTTTTTTAAAATGACATCCTGACTTACCAGGGCCACTATTGTTTTAATTTCTACATTTTAATTTGAATATAGCTAAAATATAGTATTGAAACCTGAATGAGGTTCATTTTTGGAAAGTAAACAACTTTTTCTAACAGCATTTTTAAAATAGCAAGTAAACCTTGAGAAATATTTATTGTGCTAGGACTTCACAATATATTCAACTAAATGTATTGGGGAGCTCGCCTAGAAAAATCCAGTGTCACATCCATTTTAATGAATGAGAGTAAAAACTAAACTATGTCAATGTAATTTACAAAGAAGTGAAGCAAGCTCGAATGTATTTCATGGAAAAAGCTTAATTTCTTAGATTAATGAGAGGTCAGTCTTCCTAGAACTCATGGGAATTGTGCTACAGAAAACAAGCTATTAAGAAATCTGAACAAATTCAGTTGCTGATTGCCAATCCTAGCATAAAAGGAAACAAATAAATGTGGTTAGCAAAGTCTGCACAACATGTTCTTTTACTGGCCACATTACTTAATTATTTCCACAAACACTAAGTATTGGCTGTTCAAAGACCATTAGACAATATTTATGGAGCAGGCAAGAAAAACCACATTAAAAAACCCCCAACCCTTAAAATTCCTGATAGCACTGAAATGCATCCTGAACTCAACAGCAAAGGGAATATTTGCAGATAATGCTCAATGGAAGGGCCAAAACCTGTTTCCCTTCATTAAAAATCTAAAGCCCAGTTACAAATCATTTTAAAATTTAAAAGAAATGTGGTGATCTTTTAAGGGAAGGGCATACAAGGGACCAACTTGCATTAGCATCATAATGCAAGATAAAGGACTAAAGCCAAACTATGCCTAGTCCCTAGTCCCAAACATATTTACAGAAGCCATTCTGGCTGACAATAAACAATTACTAAAAGAATTACTATGGATGATATATTCTTTGAACCACTTTTTAATACTTGTATATTGCATGCATCCAGTCAAATATTATGGTTAAATAAGCATTGTTTTAGTGAGATAAATTGACTCAACCTGTGAATTATTCACAATGTTTTGCAAGCCATCAGATGTGAAAATGAAAATTATTTATGAAAATTTTAATGAAAATTATTTATTTTAATGAAATTATTTATTTATATTTATATTTATATTTATATTTATATTTATATTTATATTTATATTTATATTTATATTTATATTTATATTTATATTTATATTTATATTTATATATACACATACACATACATATACACATACACATATAAGTTCCCCATCATTTAACTCTTACTTCTAAGATATTTTTGTTTAGAAAATCATAATCAAGTATTGATAAAATTGCTCTATTAAAACTTAATCTTATTGTGCACTCCACCATAGTATTGTGGTATTCCCCTGTTTACTGTAGTTTTCTCCTGCTTTTCACACTATAAAGTGCCATAAATCTGCTTTTTGTTGTTACTCCAAGTCAATCTTTCAGGCCTTCTGTTGCCATGGCAACCCCTGGCCATCCTCCTGCTTACTAAAATATGAGATAGACTCCTGGGGAAACTGCACAAACTCAAGAATCACAGAGATTTCAGTTCCTGATTTTTTTTTTCCAATCTGGCCCTGCTTCCTTTAAAAAAAAAGTCTTTGTCTTTTACTATGCATAGCTTTCTTTTGAGTTTTTGGGTTTATTCTATATGTTGCATTTTTTTTTTCTCTGCTTTTTCTCATTACCATCAGAAGCTCTGAAATTGAAGGTTATCTTGTTCCACCAGATTATAAAAAGTTATATTTTATAGCGATTCCCAATCTTTCCAGCTCCGTAGACCGGTGGTGGCGGCAGCGGGAGGGGGAGGGGATTATTGCATATGCAACCTAATCCTATACATGCACAAATGGAACTTTGTATGCTCCGCCCTCCTCTTAGGTGTACCAGTTTCCAAGGGGTTGTGGACTGGTAGCGAGGACCCTGCTTTATAGAGCCTAAATTATGCTCCAGTGATTGAAAACATATTTCCAAGTGTTTCCTAAGATGTTCGCATTTAGGTTGTATCATCCTGAAAACTTTAAAAAATTATAGTAACCTGAGTCCTTCTGCCCATATTTCTGATCTAGACTCATCATTACAGCCATCCAGCCAGCCAGTGGTGGGATTCAAATATATGAACAACTGGTTCTCTGTGTGAATGCTGCTTCCAGAAATCCATTCTGGGCCTGGAAAGCAAAAAATTAGCTACCGGTTCTGCCGAAGTGGTGCGAACCAGTTGAATCCGACCACTGCAGCCAGCCCTTCAGAAGGTGTTGTTAGAGACCCCAGGCTCTGTTCTGGGCCCAGTGCTCTTCAAATCTTCATCAACGGTTTGGACAAGGGGATAGATGGGGAACTCATCAAATTTGCAGATGACACCGAGCTGGCAGGAATAGCCAACACTCCAGAAGACAGGCTTAAGATACAGGAGGATCTGGACAGACTTGAACATTGGGCACTATATAACAAAATGAAATTCAATGGTGAAAAAAGTAAGGTTCTACATTTAGGCAAGAAAAACCAAATGTACAGGTATAGTATAGAGGGTACCTTGCTCAACAGTAGTAACTGTGAGAGGGATCTCGGAGTCCTAGTGGACAATCATTTAAATATGAGCCAGCAGTGTGCTGCAAAAAAGCCAACACAGTGCTAGGCTGCATTAACAGAGGGATAGAATCAAGATCACGTGAAGTATTAATACCACTTTACAATGCCTTGGTAAGGCCACACTTGGAATACTGCATCCAGTTTTGGTCATCACGATGTAAAAAAGATGTTGACACTCTAGAAAGAGTACAGAGAAGAGCAACAAAGATGATTAGGGGACTGGAGGCTAAAACATATAAGGAACGGTTGCTGGAATAGGGTATGTCTAGTTTAATGAAGAGAAGGATGAGGGGGGACATGATAGCAGTGTTCCAATATCTCAGGGGCTGCCACAAAGAAGAGGGAGTCAAGCTATTTTCCAAAGTGCCTGAAGGCAGGACAAGGAGCAACGGATGGAAACTGATCAAGGAGAGAAGCAACCTAGAACTAAGGAGAAACTTCCTGACAGTTAGAACAATTAACCAGTGGAACAACCTGCCTCCAGAAGCAGTGAATGCTCAACACTGGATGTTTTTAAGAAGAAACTGGACAGCCTTTTGTCCGAAATGGTATAGGGTTTCCTGCCTGAGCAGGGGGTTGGACTAGATGACCTCCAAGGTCCCTTCCAACTTTATTATTATTATTATTATTATTATTATTATTATTATTATAATAATAATAATAGTAACAGAAAGCAGAAAGACACATTAGCTTTCACATACAAGATGAACCTTGGGACAAAGGATCTGTTTATCATTTCTGAAGTGACTTACTCTGTCTCTTTCTCTTTCTGTGTGTGTGTGTGTGTGTGTGTGTGTGCGTGTGTGTGTGTTTATATCTGGCTATATACCTACACTTTAACTGTTCTTGGTCCCTAGCCCAAGATGGCATATGATTCATTTGTAAAACATTTTTTTCCATGTTAGTCCCTCACTGTGTCCATGTTTATGTGAACTTTCACTACTCCAAGTTTTTGAAAAAAAAATCCTGTCATGATAAAATTCTTAGTATTTTAAGAAGGCTTCATGTCCTTATGTATGTTTGTTTTACTGCAAAAGACTATATGGCTACTCTAAGACAGGGGTGTCAAACTGCCAGCCCGTGGGCTGGACATGTCACGAGGAAACCGCGCCCACCCCATTGCCGGCAATGGAGAAAAAGTTTCGATATGTCGTATGACGTCAGGTAACATCGCGAGTTTGACATGTCTGCTCTAAGAGAATTGTTCTTAGACTCTTTTAACTATTATACTTTTTTGCTATCTGCATGGTCACTAATCATTAAAAAGAGAACATGTGTGGGTCAAATATATATGACTTAGGTTGATTATAATGGCAGTTGGTATCCACTGGGATTAAGAGAACAAAGAACTAACAATTAAGAGATCCCAGCAGAGGAGCAAAACCAGCTAAAGAACTCTTATCTTTCGCTGCTGGAAAAAAAATAAGAATTAAACATAACATTTATCTAAAGTATCTAGTGTTTCAGAAGGTTTGAGGGCTAGTCACATTAGTAAAAGAAATAGATGACTTCTGCAGCAAAAGAAAGCATGCTGACTGTTCAGTTAGCCATATCATTTTGCAAAACTTTGAAGTATCGTTCGAGTTCAGTACTTTAATAAGAAATTCTAACAACATTAAATCCTTTGGACTCATAATTCTTTCTTAATTCAAGCGATGACCTAAACACTCATATTTCTTTCTTCCCTTCTAGAGAAGAGAAATGGATATAGTTCACTGTACCATGCTGCACATTAAGAAAGAGATCACCTATATTTAATGAGAGCTCCTTGAGATCTCTTGTAACAACTGTTCCAGATCCAATGTCCATTTTGTCCACTTAAAAATGGTTGATTTTCTAATGGCAATTATATCTTTAAAAAGTCCCACGGACCTGCAGAACTGTAGAAATAATCAAAGGTTTCTAAGATTTTTAAAACACAGATATAAAAGTCTAGATAGATTTTACACTAAAATAAAATAATTTTGATGTAGGGTGTAAATATCACTGCAAGAAGAAGCCTTTACAAACAGGATTCATTCAATGCAGGTCACAGGAAAAGGTTAGTTAAACTGATGTTCAGCTGCTGCTCCCAGGAAATCTGAATACTTTTGAAATATTTATGGAAGTGAATGCTGTTATATTAGAACCAATTAAGGCACACGTGCATTTGAAGCAGAATCCAATTGCCCTTTTTCATCTTCTACCATCAGACTCACAGCCTGCTGGAGACTGTTGATTTATTTGGAGTTCAGAAAGGGAGAAGAATCTAACTGTGTTAATGAGGAGAAATTAAAAAAGAGAAACAACAGAGAAAGGAGAAGGGATCGTAATGCAAAAACCTTTGGGTTGCATGACAGGGTATGGGCAAACTTAACAAGGGAAGATTCTTTTCCATTTTCCAAAGACCAGCAAGTTCATAGGATTCATGGGGTGAAGCCTGATAATTTATCTGCTATCATCTATCTGATAAGAAAAATAT
>NW_015400595.1:0-1165 GCF_001527695.2 Protobothrops mucrosquamatus
CTGAGCCAGGAATTCCCTTGGCTTAAATCTTACTGTCAGCTTCATTATGATGCTTTAGACATGCCCTTTACATGTCCCCCTCTGTCCCCCGTCTAGAGCAGAGAAATAATATGTGGCTATTTTAAAGATTACTAACATGATTTTGTTCAATAAAGATTGTATATGAAGGACATATGTAAATATAATAGGGAAAAAAATTTAAAAATATGTAAGAAAAAGACAATAATGATCTTTTCACTATCTTACTCAGGGTCTTTTAAAGAGAAGACAATTGTTTCAGACTGCATACATTCCTACATTTGGGGCACAGCACTGTTAAAATTATTAGCAACCAGTCAATGAAAACAGAATCCAGCTATTTCAGTATGTTTGGGTTCTCTGCACAGTCCTGTTTGTCGACCCACTGATTTCAGTGAACAATAACAATGAAAACAAATGAAGAAACAATTACATCAACATAGGATTCAATGAAAAGAATGGAAGGGAGTTCAAGTGTTCTTCAGAGATTGAAGGTCTTGGGGTTTTAAAAACAACATTGTTGGTTTCACCAATAAGGACATACATTCTTAAGAGGGAAATCCAGGATACAGACCAGCAAAATCAGTGGTCGATGCAGTATTAGAGGAAGAGGCCCAAGGATTCAGGTTTTTAAGTAAATGCTTTTTTAGTGTTCGGAATAGGATACCGAGATGTTTAAAGGTTCATTGAAGGCTTGCTATCCCATACTGGCCAGGATATTGGTTTAGCTGGGCCAGCGGAAGGATCCTTTTATTTATTCTGTTTATTACATATACATGTCTTATAAAATATTGCTTTCCATGGTTTACTTCTCTGCACCGGGTCTTTCCCATTTCGCAGTGAAGTCTTTCCCCATTCTTTTTTTCAAATATAAATTTTTTATTATTTTCATCATAAAAAAAAAAACACATCACAAATACATCACAATGCTATAATAAAAAAAACAAACCCCACCCCCCACCCCCGGACTTCCCAAACCTAATCCCAGGATACTATTCAGATACAAGTAAACTACTATTAATATCCCTAACTCCACAAAATATTATTCTACATAAGTAGGTGAAATATATAAAAAAAGAAACAAGTTATCTAAAAGCCTAGGTTATATTCCACCATTCTATGCTTTTTTTGAATATAAACAATCCAT
>NW_015400595.1:1927-6121 GCF_001527695.2 Protobothrops mucrosquamatus
AAGTAAACTACTATTAATATCCCTAACTCCACAAAATATTATTCTACATAAGTAGGTGAAATATATAAAAAAAGAAACAAGTTATCTAAAAGCCTAGGTTATATTCCACCATTCTATGCTTTTTTTGAATATAAACAATCCATCTTCTCCATATTGATAAAAATTGTTCATTTGAATGATTCTTCAAATAAGCCGAAATCTTTGCCATTTCAGCAAGATACGAAACCTTCAATCTCCAGTCCTCCATTGTAGGTAGAACTTTACTCTTCCAATTTTGAGCTATCAACAAACGGGCAGCAGTTAAACAATACAACATCAAGTTCGTTTCTTTTACATCCAAATTTTGTGTGATACCTAGGAGAAACAACTGAGGCAAAAAAAAAATTCTTCTTTTAAAAATTTGCTGTAAGTTCCACCACAATTTTATCCAAAAAGCCAAGTCTTTCCCCATTCTATTATTGTTCTACTAGCTATAGCAGATGACTTTAGCTGTGATGTCATCTTCCTTCAAGCGATCATATTCACATGAATTCATATTACGCATACTACACTACATCACACCACACTATGCTATACATACTGAAATTATTTCTGAAAAGCAGGATTGTTTTTCAACTTTCAATAATGAGCCTGTAGTCACAGGATGGGCAATGGATTCAGAGCCCTCCAGTAAATTGATGTTACGATTTCTTCTGTTTATATACCGTCCCAAATAGAAGATTGTTTTGAACTATCCCACTTGCCTTTGGCTATTTACAGAAGCACAAAAAGCATGACTTATACTCCACAACGGAAGGGCCATACTTCTTTTAGATCTATTTCAGATTGTATAGCAGTTCAGACAACTAATATATAGCTCCTCTGAATGCACAGTTCTGATCATAACAATGCCACTTTGAGTTCTGTTTTAAGAAGAATGTCAACGGTCAAGGCCATTATTGATTTTTTTTTTCAAAATCATTTTTAAAGACATGAGAGAAAGCTATTTTCTTAGCAATATTCTGATTGAACTGAATAGTTCTTTGAAGAGCGAAGAATCAACATCATATGTTAATGACTTTGCATTATGCTTTAAAAGTGAAGAACTATTAGCTTATAACATTTTAAAGCTAATAACAGCAACAAGGGGTCTGAGAATCTATGACCTAGAATGCAAACAGGATTCTGCAATATATATTTAGCAAGACACACCCATGTTGTAGATATTTTTAATTAACTGAAGTGCAAATTGGACCATGCAAATCACAGCCAGAAGCCTTAACCTAATTACAGCTCTATCAGATTGCTAGTTCTTTTTCTATTTTTTTTTAACAGAGGTTCTTTTAGAAAGGACCTCCACAGACTAGGATACTGTCAGTGGAAACAATCAGAACCACATTTATTCTCTATGAATGAGCAATTCAGCAGTTATATACAAATAAAAATATCTGTCTAATTTAGCTTGTAGTGATCAAAGGTTTATTTCTTCACCTTCTCATTGAAGCTATCAGTAAAGTTTGAGGTTATAAAGTTCTATCATAAGGTTGCTGAATACTAACAGGGAAGTGAAAGTGTTACTTTGTTCTTGTGGTGGGAGAGAGAACCAGTAGGATGAACTTGCTTGTGGGAGTTTGGCTTGGCAGCCCCTAATAAGGGACTGATCAGAGGACATGGACCCCTCAAACAAGGTCATATGCTCAGTCATGTCACTCAAGTTTATTCTTGTGAGTCATCTGACAATTTCAAACCAATTTTCTGCCTCCAACTCCCTCAAATAATACATTGTTTTGGTGTCATGTGCCTAAAACAACAACTTCCTCTTTGTCTTCATGGAAGCTAAGTAGTAACTGAGATGCCAATATATTAAATTTTCTGTCTTCCCAGAATGATGAAAAACAAAATATAGATGCATTTTTCTCACATTGTTTACTGTAATAAATTGTTTTCTTTGATGCAAAACCTTATACGGTACAATTTATGCTGACTGTAAAGAATATGCAGTCAGTGTGTCATAATAAAATTTTCTGTATTATTATGTTTACTTGTTGTATATTATTTAAAGATATTCTAATGATAAGAGCACAAAGCTCTAGCCCAGTGGTTCTCAACCTTTTTAATGCCGCGACCCCCAACCGGTCGTAAGTTGAGGACTAAACCGGTCATAAGTCGAGGACTAAACAAGTCGTAAGTCGAGGACTACCCAACCGGTCGTAAGTCGAGGACTTTCCCTGCCCAGGAGCACCACGCATGCATGGTTCCGCCCCCTGCACCGGCCGAGGCTTAGCTGGCAAGTGGCAGAGATGGAGCAGGCCGACCACCAGCTGGCCCAGCTCAAGGGAGGTAAGGCACCCGCCGGAAAAGGGGAAAAAAATGGCGGACAGCCTTGCTTGGCGACCCCCATGAAATGGTCGATCGACCCCAAATGGGGTCCCGACCCATAGGTTGAGAACCACTGCTCTAGCCATACAGGCTTGGCTCATGGGAAGTTATGAAGTTAGTAGTTATGAAGCATGTACTACTAATAAGGAAAACTATACACAGGGCCACTGGCAATCAGGATGAATAATGAATAAACTTGGCAGATATATTCAGCTATCCAAGTTAATTCAATATATATAATTTAATACGAAAAATAATGGAAGTAGATCTCTCCAGTTGAAGCAAATAATAAGAAAGATTATCCTTGAGCTAAGTTTTCCAAAAGATAGAGCTTGATTCCTTGGGTCTTTCCCATATAGTTTTGTTGGCAAGAATTCAAAAGTAGTTTAATATTGCCTTCCGTCAGGATGTTTTCCTCTTTTTTTAACCTTCTGATCTAGCGTACAGTCCTGACATTTTGTGATAGCCTCCCATTCAAGTACAAAACAAACCAGAACCTGCTTAGCTTTTTTGAAATCAGCTAGAAGATGCTGCTATCTGAAAGGAGCAAGTGAATAATATCCTTAGGTATGTGTGTGTGTGTGGAGTGCTAAAGCTGATACAGTAATTATTTTGAGGGTTTGAGGGAAACTATTTCTTCTTTATCTCTCTCAACTTCAATAGTTTAATAATTATTGGACCTCTTCATTCCTGTCTTCAGGTCACAACGGGATTATGGTCATATCTTTCTTTTCAAAATGGTGTATGTGCTTTATCCATATGTCATATCCAGTCACCTTGTTTTTCTACTCTAATCAGAATTGTTCCATCCTATTGTATTATTTTATTTTATTTTACTAGTACTAAACTGTAATTTTTCAGTAATTTCCCTTTTTGTCACTCAAATAATTCAAATGTTTTCACACGGGTGTGCTTTTGAATGTTATTTCCTTACTACTGAGTCTCCTCTCTCCCAAGTCCTGTTACTACATTAAATTCACGGCATTAATGGCATTAGATAGCATAAGTAAGATTAATAGCCTAGGAGTAGCAGTGACCTAATACAACTTGGATGGAGTCATATCATGTATTCTGCTCCTGGAAAGTCAAAACCGATGAGAGATGCTTGCTGGCAGAGAAGGATACAGGACAAGCAATCTAGAGAGACTTAGTTAAATAACTTGTCCATCTGAACTTTCCATTTTCTTGAAGTTCTTTCAAAACAAAACACATCCTAAGCAAAAATTACTGATGCAGGCAGAATCTAATCAATTCAGTTTAACAAAAGACTTAAAAATTATCTGGGCAATGCACTCTTTGCATTGCCTGACATTATCAATACGATTTTTTTTTACCCTCCTATCCCTTTTTTCTCCCCAAGTTGGTTATACATCAGCACTTTCAAACTTTACTTGCTTATTTAATGCCTTCTAAATCACATCTCTATTGAGCATTTGTGATGATTTAGACCAAACACATATACATACACACAAATAAAACAGAGGACTTTTTTTTTACAAAAAAAAGAGTGCTAACACCAACCTGATAATATATACTAAATACATTGCAATAAAATAGGGAAGTCTCTAAAATCGGAGAGTAATGTTAATACTCAAAAGCTTAGCAGAATGTACTATTTCTGGGTTGTTGTTTTTTTAAAAAAAACATACCATGTAATAGCTAGATTTTGCATGACTTGTGATTTCAAGGCCAGCTTCCAGATATGAGAGAATTAAAGTAGGGACTCATGGCCAGTCCCAGCATTCCTAGGAAAAGATGGGTCTGACAGAGCAACAGAAACGGAGCAAATATCCATTTTCTTTACAGATAATACAGGCGTATATCAGGGGTCTTCAA
>NW_015400596.1:0-6120 GCF_001527695.2 Protobothrops mucrosquamatus
CCAGCAAACATGTGGCTGCACTCAGTCTCCCCAGGACGCTGTCCACGTCATCGGGAGTCACAGAGTCAAACTCCTCCCAAATAACGGTCTCAAGACCTGCTCCTGTCACCTCCCCCGGGGCCACCCAGTCGGAGTCCAAACCCTCTCGGATCCGAGCGACTTTGTCATGCAGATACTGTGCAAACTCCTCAGCCTTCCCTGCCAGGTGGTCCTCCCCCCCCCCAATTGGAGAAGGGAGCGGGTCACCCTGAAGAGGGAGGCTGGGCGATTATCTGATGACGCAATGAGGGTGGAGTAGTAATTGGACCTCGCCACCCTCATCGCCACAAGGTAGGATCTAATATGATTCCTTACCTGTGTTCGGTCGGATTTTCACCTATTATTGTAGTTCATTCAACAAACTATAGGTCAAGAAATAATAGGTTAGTAGTGTATAAATCCTACTATTGGATCTATTTCAATCCTAACCAAAGAGACTTGATCCTCATTTATAAAAGTCCCATAGCCTTAGATAGCAGATAATTTCAATTAAGCTGAAGAGGAACCTGTGAAAAGTTTTTTATTAGTATAAGCAATACAATCACTGTTGATGCTATCACTATGAGCACTTTAGCTACTAAGCATTTACGATTCTCTGGGCAGGTGTTAACAAAGTTCCTTGTTTTTGAATTTTTCACTTTTACTGCATAAATGGTTACACTGAACTCTGGAAATAACTAAGATCTATTTCGTGGAAATCATATTAACCATTTTGAGGGCCTTATGGGTAGAAAGGTGGAATAGATAGAATAGATAGAAAATATCTTATAATAATTTCTAGGTCAGGAACTAATTGATTACTTTGAAGTCTAGTTCTTTCATCCAAAGTCAGGTTGCAGTAAATATCTGTATGTTTCCTTACCTGCTGTTTTTTTTTCTCACCATGAATACTCTGCTTAGTTACCTTTCTTAATGCAGATCTATACTAGCTGGGTGAGCTGCAATGCTGCAGATATCAGCAATAGTACAAAACAGGAGGAGTTTTCATTTACTGCATAGCTGTTAAAAGTTATAGTTTAGCCTGATTGAATTTTGGACAGAAGTATTTTTTTCATTCACTCTATCAACAATTTCTCATTCAATTTTGTGATCTTTTCTTACTTTTTTTTTTCAACAGATGAACAGTGAACAGAAACAAATTAGAGTAAGTGATTTAAGGATTTTTAAAAGGCTTATTATGATTGTAACATGTTGCATAAACTTTATAAGTTTATGAGATATGGAAATACAGCTAATATTCATAGGGTTTGTTGTTCCTTATCCGTAGAACTACAAATGATGAAGATGCTCTATACTATTTATTAATGTAATTTGAAGATCATATTTGTTAGGATATCCTAAAGTTGCAAATTATTAATTTAACTTGGCAGCCATGTTCATGGTTTTGGTAGCCTTGTCAAATCAAAATTATAAAGATTTTGATTAAAATATTGGTAACATGAATTTCTGATTTTTAAAATAGTATTCATATTTACACATTAATTAAGAATTCTAATTAAGATATGTAAGATTTTTTTAAAAAGTTTATGTATACATTTAATAGAAATATAGCATATATTCCTCCTTTACCATATGTAGTACTTTTTTGTGTTAGATTATGCTTGTAGAGTGTAAAGATAAAAAATACCGAACATCAGTCAGCAAACAATGCTAAACATATTCTCTCCTGCATGGGAAGACAAAAATAAGCTAGAGTCTGTTTATTCCTGGGAGACTGGGCAGGGAAAGTTATTGTTCTGCCCAGGCCATCTTTTTTAGGGCTGTAATATTTTATCTCATTGGCACAACTTGGAAAACTTTCCCTTAAAACTGAAAGAACTGTAATCAGGCTGGAGGCAACAAAAAAGACACAAAGCCAACACTATTTGTCTTTTAGCAACAGCTAGCAAGACATTCTCATACTGTAGAGTAGGGGTGTCAAAATGCCAGCCCGCGGGCTGGATGCGTCACGCGGAAGCTGCACCCACCCCATTACCGGCAATGGCAAAACAGTCCTGATACGTCGCGCAACATCATGTGATGTCACGGGTTTGATATGTCTGCTGTAGAGTATGGAACATAAGGTTAAGCTCTCAGAGTAATATTACAATTTATACTTTCAAATCACAAACAGTAAAAATCATTAGTTTTATTTCATTACATAATGGTGGTTTCATTTCAGAATAATTATCTCTTTATGAAGAAATGTGTTGAAAGTAATCCAGTGGTACCTATTCAGCAGGAATGGTTAATCTCCATGCTCACATTGGTACCTCAATCTCTCATGGAGGGCAAGGATAGAGAGAAACTGGTTGAAGAACTCTTAAATGAGATAACAAATGATTATGAAATGAGTATGAAAAGATATATGGGTAAGTTCCACTAACAGTATCATGTTACAATAATACCCCTTTTCTCATACATTTTTCTATATATTTCTTTGTATAACATAAAACATGTAATTCTTGCCTAGATAGCAAAAACTATATTGATACCTGATTCTATCAGAGATATTTTTCTCAAAACATGCTAATATGTTACTTACCTATATGTTAACAATAGTTATCATTTATATATAGGACTACTGTAGTTATTTAGTCACCTTTCAGTGTTACAAAGGCACTGACAAAAGTGACTTGCAACACTTTTTCACACTTAATGACCATTGCAGCATCCCCATAGTCATGGGGATTTTGAATGCTTGGCAAATGATTCATATTTATGACGGTTGCAGTGTCCCAGGGTCATGTGATCACCTTTTGTGACCTTCTAACAAGCAACGTCAATGGAGAAGCCAGATTCCCTAAACAACCATGTTACTACCTTAACAATCCAGGAATAAACTTCGCATTTGATACCCCTAAAGTATGCTGTAGCTTCTATGTACTTTTTACATGTTTTTAAAAGCCAAATCAGTATCAATTATTTTGTTGAAAATAAAACATTTTAAACATTATTTTATGAGTAACATGCTAAAATAGTATGCATAGGCTGTTTCTCAAAATACCAGCATATCTCTGTAATGTGTCATGGTTCCAACAGAGACAAATAAAGCAGAACTCTGAAGCTTGGAAATTCCTCAAAGAACATGTTTATTAGTTACAAAATATCGGCATGTCAAAAGTGAAACCAAGTCTGAAGACGCACGTAACAATTCCCCAATACAAAGTTAAGAAATCCCACCTCTAAAGCTATGCAAGCAACTACGTTCTCCAATATATCTTCTTGGTGGGCTTTGCACAAAACGCCCAGCCAGCAGTCTAGGGAGCAGCCGATGACCTTGGTTCCTACAGGACAAAAGATTATTTTGACTAGTGAAGCACCTGGCAACTCCCCCTCCCCCCTTCAATGAGTGAACCGAAAATGAATAGGGAAAATGGCCATAGCCATGCTCATTTTCAAAGCTGACATAATGTTTTGAATAGTCCTTGAAGTTAAATATAATTTATAAAATATTACTTTTAAATAGCATTTCCTAACACATATTTTCGATATATCACAGTACGAAGCGTTCTTATCAAGCCTGAAGTAAAATTACTTGAATATGAAAAAGAAGGACCTTTGCCAGTTGAACCTGAGTGAGTAAATTATATTAATAAAGCTATATTCTAGATGTTTTTCTGAAGCCAAAGTGGAAATAGTTTTCTTATTTCTGATAGTCTGAGTTTGACTTTTAAAGAGTTTAAAATTGAAAAATGTTTCCCTGTTGTCTGTTAATCAAAGTAATATTGTTTCTTTTTTTTCTCCCATGTATTTAGTATTGTTGTTTTGTTTATTTTGTAGAGGATTAGACTTTTCTAGACCATGGCATAAAAGTTTCATACAAGCAAGAAAGCAGATTTTTGAAAATTTACATATTCTCCATCCAACTTTAAGAATTCTCCTTGAAATTGGTTACAGAATGTTTTCCAAGTTACTTGTAGTAGATGTATCTTGTTTCAGGTAATATTTATAGTTCTGGATTTAATTTTCTAAATACAGAATATATGCATTTATAGTTCTGGATTTAATTTTCTAAATACAGAATATATGCATAATTCTAATTGTTATTTTCTTTTGGTAAAATATATCACTAATAACATAGTTTTTACAATTCACTTTGAATGTTTTAGTATTTGGCAATTAATTTGCAGAATTCTTAAGATGATATAAGATACACACCATATAATATCTACTACAGTTGATAGTCTCTTCTCCACATTAATTATGAATTTATTCTCCAGAGGGATTGTACATAGCCAGAGCGATGCATGTATAGACAAGAAGGAATATGAACAAGCTTGGGAAAACTTCCTTATTAGCAATCAGGAAAAAATAAATTCCATTTTATGAAAAGAAAATTTAAAAAGAATCCTAGTGAAGATTGAATGTGACTGTGTAGCGGAAAATATGAAAAAACTGAGAAGTGGAAGTGGAATAACGTAACTGTAGTTCCCCAGAATTATGACACTCACATCATAATACTTTATTGCAAATTTCACTTATTTTTTATGTGAGTTTTAAATCAGGACCAAAAATACACAAATAATATAAGGACTCTGGCTTTTTTATAACTGTTAACATGTACATTTGTTTTATATTTGTTGTCCATTGATTTTGCCTAACGTTTCATTTCTTAAATTGATACAGGTCAAGAGGCCCAGTAGAATGTGAATCCCTTCAAAATGATGTCTCTATAAAATGCTTAAAAACAGAAGAAAAGATATTAAACACATGGTATCCAAGGGTTATCAATCTCTTTACCAGAAAAGAAGCACTGGAGGGTGTGAAACCTGATCAAATGGATTCTTTCTATAACTGTGTGACTACACTTATGTCTAATCAGGTCTCTTTTTCATGACTTTTCAGATCTCTGTAGAGCATTATGTATGCATCTTAAGAATTTTTGTTTTCCATCACCTTAGCAAAAGAAGAATTCAGATCATTCATAAAAAATCTTTCTTTCAAAAAAACTTTGTGAAAGGTTTATGAATCTGAATATATGAGAGATTATTGCAAGAGTTATGTGAATGTTCCTGTTTTATTTGAATTTCAAAATATACATATTTATATTATGGAAGTTGTGAATAAACAAGTCAATATAGAAGATTGCTTTAATTGTGTGCACTGAAATCTTTTTTAAACCTTACTTTTAGCTGAAGGAGTTATTAAAAAGAACTGTTGAAGCTTATGTGAAGTTGTTTGACTTAGAAGATCAGAGATGGCTGCCTTTGTTCAGAATGGAATTGACTTTTGATGATGAGAAAATGGACTTTTATCCTAGCTTTCCGGATCTGGAAGATACCATCTTATGTATTATTACTTTGATTGCACAAACTTTGCAGGTTCTGTTTTATCTATTTTACAATAATCTGATAAAATATGTAAATTTTATATTGCTTAATATACACATCCGCTCTAATTTAAATTCCCATATATTTCAGATATTTTCAGGTAATGCACAGATGATTGTAACCCTCACATCCAATGCTAAATGATTTTCATTATCCATGAATGTAAAAATAACTTTCTTGCACTTAATAGTTAAAACGCAAACATTGTTTGAATTGTGAATCTGCTCCGGAAATAATCTGGTGAAACTCATAGTCTATAGTAACCAGAAGTGAAGAAGACTAAATAAGTGCTTGATTTCCTATTAAATGGAATACTAGAGATATTGCCAGTGTCTATGGAGATTCTCAGTCATCCAGATCACAGTTATCCCAAAGATGCTGTTTCACAAGGCAACTGGACTTTCTTGTTTTTCTTTGAAGACATTTCACTTCTCACCCAAGAAGCTTCTTCAGCTCTGATTAGATGGTGGGGAATGAAAAGATTTATACTCCTTGCAGACAGCTGGTCATTTTCATTCTTTTAGTGTGGAACCTTCTTGGAACTGTTGAAAGGACTGGATTGTAGAGGGAGAGGGATGTGACATCATCTATCTCCAGCCTACAACACAGTCCTTTCAACAGTTCCAAGAAGTTCCACACACATTTGTGCACACACAGATAAGCCTCAAGATAGCACTAATGACTCGCTAAAAGAATGCAAATGACCACCTGTCTGCAAGGTGTATGAATCTTTCCATTCCCCACCATCTAGTCAGAGCTGAAGAAACTT
>NW_015400597.1:0-1063 GCF_001527695.2 Protobothrops mucrosquamatus
TTGGCCAACTCCGTCATCCTTTCTTGTTCAGGTGTCCAAATTTTTATCTGTGTCATGTGGTTGGGAGTTTCTCCACCATTCCCTGACTCTGACTTGCACTCCCAGTCTGGAGAGATCATCCTTCAATGCAACGAAGGCTCTGTCACCATGTTTTATATTGTCCTCAGCTACATGGGCTTCCTTGCTGCCATTTGCTTCACGGTGGCTTTCCTGGCCAGAAATCTGCCTGGGGCCTTCAATGAAGCCAAACTGATCACCTTCAGCATGCTGGTCTTCTGCAGCGTCTGGGTCTCCTTCCTGCCCACTTACCTGAGCAGCAAAGGAAAGTCTATGGTGGCTGTGCAGGTTTTCTCCATCTTATCTTCTGGTGCTGGGCTGTTGGGTTTCATCTTCTTCCCCAAGTGCTACATTATCATCCTGAGGCCAGATCTAAATACTAAAGAACATCTAATGATAACTGTAGGGACCTGATAATGAAATGGTTCTTACGCTCATAACATTTGATTATTGATTGCAATTGTTTTTGGTTTATATGCTTCGTTTTCCTCTATTTGACAGTTTGGTTATTTACAATTCAAGGAAATAAAATTAAAATCTAACATAATCATCAAATAATAAAATTAATTAATAATTAATATTTGTGGTTTTTTAACTGTTGGTAGCCCTCCTTTTCCTCAACATGCAGATTACCTAATATTTGGCTTAAGCAACCCTTTAAAAAAGGAGACATATGAACCAAGTCCTGGGCTTTGGACTGCTTTACGTTTTGTAGGCATATTCATGGTTAATTAGGAAGTTTTCAATCTCAACTCCTTCATGATTTTTCAGAATTGGTATTTCACTGATTGTATTGGGAGGAGAATAGTTAGTCTAGAAGCTGCAGTATTGCAACTTCAACAGCTCTAATTGGATTTGGTGCAGAATGTTAATGGCGGCCGGGGGCAGGTGAGGCTGTCTTGGCTTGTAGGCCCCACGCAAGGTCCACCCTCCCCTCCCAGGGCCCCACTTACCCGGGTGGTTCCCAGCTCCATCATCACCACCTTGAAGGCCACCGTCTCCTCAG
>NW_015400597.1:5055-6120 GCF_001527695.2 Protobothrops mucrosquamatus
GGGGGCTGTTTGGTTTTTATTCCCCTCCCATCTGCTGGGTGGTTGCAGCAGGTTTGGTCTCTTCTGTTGTGCTTTGAGGTTACCCACGAAGCACGTTTGTCTTGGGGGGGGATCCCCACTCTGGTTGCTAAGCTTGCTTAAACCCTCTTCCACCTTCGCCTCCTCACCGGAGCCCCCCTTTGTCTGAAACCTGCCCCAGTCCCTGCCTCACCTTGCCTTGCCCCACGGCAATGGCACCCCTGCCCTGCCCCGTCCCTTGCCTCACCCCACAGGACGAGCTTCCTACCCACTGCCCCACCGCCAGAGAACCCCTGGATCTCCCCCAATCCTGCCCGTCCCCCACAGGCATCCATCCCCAGCAGCAGCCAATCAAGCAGGAGGAAAGTGACAATGGTTGCCTAGGAGCTCAGCCACCAATCAGACTCCTGGAGAAGAGGTTGAATGAGCAAAGACAAAATGGGGGGGGGGAGAGGAAAATATCCAATAAGGATAGAAAATTAGAAAGTTTTTTCCTGTGATGAGAAAGAGGCAAAAACTGCCAGAAATGCAGAGGGAGGGGAGGCCGAAGTCCTGGAAGGGCCTTTCCCCCCACCCAGAAATGACTGCAATGGAGGGCTTCTCCTCCGGGGGGGCTTGGGCAAGTGGGGGGCAGAGGCTGCCCAGGAGAGCCCGGCCGGAGGGACTTTGGGGGCCACGAGGGACCCCCAGGATGCCCCTTCCTCAGAGCCCCAGAGGGTCCCTCCAGGGAGACCCCCCTGGCCTTTCCCTCCCCAGCAAAGCCGGATCCCCCTTTGGAGACAAAGGCCCTGCATGGCTTCTCCCCCACAGGAGCCTTTCCTGGACACACACGAAGAGGAACCGGAGCCTCACAACCCCCCCTTGGCTGCATCTCCCCCTGAAATGCAACTCCAAAGCCCATAATCCACCTTAGTCTCTTCCCAGAATGGAGGGTGGGAAGGGTTCCCCCAGTTCCCCTCCTCCTTCCAGAGCCTTTTCTATGGGCAACGTGACAAGTCTGGGCTTTGCTTTCCCCCCTCAGTGCCCCATGTGTGGAAGGGAGTGGCA
>NW_015400598.1:0-6118 GCF_001527695.2 Protobothrops mucrosquamatus
TAATGCCAAAATTGCATTGCAGATTTTATATGGAGTTCCAATTTGGATCATATTTGCTAATAATCACATAGCACAACTGCAGATGAAGTTTTAAAGATCTCTTTTAAGTGTTTCAAGCTGTGTTCCAAATTCTGTTATTCTCTTGGATCTTCCTTAAAGGGATGACGCTTCAGCAGCTTTGCAAAGAATTATTTTTTTGAATCCAGAAGCCCTTTGGCGTGCATAACCCATTGCTACAGGATAATACACTGGATGGTGGTGTAGTTGCAGTATGGAAGACTATTGTTATTTTGTTATAGTGACATATTTTGATTTTTTCTTCATATTAAGAAAAGTCTAGCTGTTTAGAACTGAGCCAACCTGCTTGGTTTTTGTACTTTTACTGAATAAAGGAAAAAGGGGAGGAATCTTCATGTAACTTCAAAGCTTTTCCCAACATGAAAGTCTCAGACTTTCAGTTCCTATCCCAGACTCATATTCCAGCCAGTCAAAGTCAGGTCATGCAGAATCCTGACCATAACATGGCCGTGAAATCAAAGTGCCAGTTTTTGATAAAAACTGTGGGGTTGTTATTAGTTGAGTGGTTCTGCATAGAACCTAGCATTAGCAATAACATTTAGACTTATATACCGCTTCATAGTGATTTACAGCCCTCTAAGCCAGTGATGGCGAACCTTTTAGAGACTGAGTGCCCCAAAACTGCCCCGCCACCCTGCCCGTCCCGCTCCGTGCCCTACCCACTCTGCCCCACACCAGCAAGGCACCCATCGCCACCAAGGCCTGCCACAGCAGATCACCCAGGCGGCCCAGCAGCGCCATGGCAGCCATGCCATCATCTGCGCGCGATGGGGCGCAAGGGCGGAGTCTTGTCCCCGCTGCCCGGCTGCCATGTCCTTGGCTGCGCTGCTCCACGCAGACTGCGCTCAGGGGTGACTCTCCTCCAGGGGGGCTGCTGATGAGAAGGGAGCCGTGGGGGGAGGCGGGGCTGGGGCAACAGCATGCGTGCCCACAGAGAGGGCTCTGAGTGCCACCTCTGGCATGCGTGCCATAGGCTCGCCACCATTGCTCTAAGCGGTTTACAGAGTCACCATATTGCCCCCAACAATCTGCATTCTCATTTTACTGACCTCAGAAAGATGGAAGGCTGAGTCAATCTTGAGCCAGTCAGAATCGAACTCCTGGCAGTGGATTGCAGTTAGCCTGCAATACTGTATTCTGATCACTGAATCACCATTAGGCACTGTGGAAACTATCTGCTCATAGGTATCTCTTCTGCCATTATTAAGGAGCTCTTGGCAGCTTATAACAGATTTGGGTGTCATCTTGCTTGGTAGGTATGCTTTTTATGATATGTTTTTAACTCTTGTTTGCTTGAGCTAATAATATAATTTTCTTTATTTACTGGAGTGTTTACTGTTTCTGGATCCAAAAGAACCAATTGCCTGAACCCTGACACTTGGCAAAACACCTATCCATTAGACATGAAAAATCCAACTTTAAAGACTATTGTTTCCAACCAGAAAATCCTGGCTAGGTATCCCAGTATTTTACTACATGCATCACAATCCAACATATACAGAAAAGTGCCTCTGGTAAATAAATCAAAAGTAGAGTATAATAGCAACAGCAGTCTCCATTCTTCCCTCCTTCAGCTTCTCTTTTTGCCTGTGAGCATCTGTTATTGAAGAGATGAACATGAATGCTCCATTTAGTTATGACTAAAATATAAAGATCTATGTTTCTTTAATTTCTTTTAAAGCCATTTTGAGAAAAGGACTTCTGTAAACCAATTGACCCCACTTTGCATTGATCTGGTGCATTGCCTCTTTTATTTCTGTGGGGCAGGAAAAAGACTAAATTGTTCTGTTTCCCTGCAAGTGTATGCCAATTTCATTTTTCTTGCTTTGGGGGGAGCACCTCTTCAGGCCCCTCCAGTTTGGATATCTGCCTCTTTTTAAAAGCGTTGCTAAGAATAACTGAAATGCTGGTTCCTCTTCAGGTGGGGGAATCTGGATTTCTCCAGTACAGGAGACGGAGACTCCACCAATGGGTTTTCTTTGTCTGCCTGCTCTTGAGACCAAGTATCCAAAACTTGTCACGCCCCCTCCTACTGGTAATCCAGTCTTAACTTGGTCTCCGCTCTTGATGACTCGTTTTGGCTTGGCTGTCAGCTAGATCAGGTTAGATATTAATAATCCATTGGTGAAGTCTCCCTCAAATATTGGCTATCTCTAAAAATTCCAATACTTAATTCAGGGATTAATGCACCTTTCCTTGGGCTGTTAGCAGCTTGTGGGAAGTGAGGGGTGAGGGGGGGGTGGAATTTTCCTTCCTCCGTCTCTCCCAAATCTCAATTCAGTGGGGGGGAGGTAGAAGGGCAACAGAGACAACTTGTTGACTCTCTCCTCCACCTGCCCAGTTTTCTCCCTCAGGGCACAGTAAAGACCCTGGCCTTTCTCTGGCCTTTTCAGGCCTGTTGGGAGCCCGTTTAGCCATCCGAAAAGTTGCGGCCGCCATTTTGGCTGCAATTTCGGCGGCACAATCCTTTCACAAAAACTTTGAAATTTCCCTTCAGGCTGCCTTCAGAGACAGTTTACAGGGCCCCGTTAGATCCTGACTCTCCTCAGGCCTTTTCAGGCCGATCGGAGCCCATTTGGCCGCTCGGAAAGTTGCGGCCGCCATTTTGGCTGCAATTTCGGCGGCCAACTCCTTTTGCAAAGTCTTCAAAATCTTCTCCTTTCTGGCCTCGAGGTTCCCTTTAGGATAATTTTCAGGTCCCAGATAGTTCCTGACTCTCCTCAGGCCCTTTCAGCCTGATCGGAGCCATTTTCAACCGGCCAAAGAGTTGCGGCCGCCATTTTGGCTGCAGTTTTCGGCGGCCGATTCCCTTCAAACAAACAAAGGAAATATCACTGCGCTCGGCTGCTATCGTTAAGGCAACGATCCTCCTGGGTCCTCGTCGCCCACGGGGTCGCTATCTGGCCCTTCAGGTTGTCGGAGGCCTGTTTTAGCCTCCTGTGTAATTGCGGCCGCCATCTTGACGGCAGTTGAGGCGACGAGATAGCGCTCATATAGTGGGGTCTCCTAGGCTCTATATCACTGAGAATTTGACAGGATTAGTGTCTTGGGAGCCCCTTTTCAGCCTCAGCAACGTTACGCCCGCCTTTTTGCGGGTAGGCGCCCGGCATTTGGTAGTCTCTTTCGGACCTGTGCTGAGGGCGTGGCAGGGCTGAGGAGTCATTGAAAGGACGCATAGGGCGTCCATTCCAGGCAGGATCATCTGGGCGGTGTTCGTCTCCCCTTCACCCCGGTAGTCGCCATAATTAAATTGTCCGAATTGGACCTGGTAATTTGGAGCTGATTGTTCTGGTGCACACTGCCTGGTCATCTAAGGCCTCCGGGAGGAGCCCAACAGGTGGTTCCAAACGTGCCTTCGGCCCTGCCTCAACTACCGTGACCATAGTCCAGAGAGAATTTCATTGGTCGGGTGACCAGGGGGGCAGTCCGCGTACTTGCTCCAATTCCGCTTCCGCCAACAACTTGCCTGCCAGAGCTTTTATCTCAGCTTAGCTTCTGAGATAGCTCAAACGGGATGGACGGACCCTCGTTGCCCCAGTCCTCAGGCGCGAATCCTCCACCTCCCGGTTACGGCTGCAACCTCCCTTCTGGCCAGAAGGCGGCAGGCAAGTGCAAGGCCAAGACCAAGCACACAACTAAGAAGTCCTCCAAGTTGGCGGAAAAGCAAGCCAGCCGTAGGCACCAGGCCCTGGAGAAGGAGTTCTCCAGGGCACAGAGGCATGCCCAAATAAATTTGGATAGCATGGCGGCCACCGAGGTGGAGCTACCATTGGGTCCACCGGCATCTAGTCAGGGAGTATGGTCCATTCCAGGTATGCCGGTGACGTCAGCTCTATCCTCCGCCTCAGCTGATCAGGCTGCCGCTTCGGGCGTCACCCCTGAGCCCGTCGGTTCTCCAACGCCCACGTTACCTAGGGGTCCTGACATACAGGACATATTCTCGGATGGGCGTTTGGAGGCGCTATTGGCTAAGGTGGTGGATAGGGCTCTGACGCAGCGCTCACGCCCACACGACCTAACAGCTACTCACTTGGCCAATCTCTCAGACTCCCCCATGGAGTGCCTGGCGACCCGGGGGCCTGATTCTCCGACCCAGTCCTCAGGGAGTGGTTACTCTTCACCTTATGAGGAGGAAATACCCGAGATTGCCTTTTCAGAAGATGAGGAGCTCCCACCTGAGACATCTTCTTCGGGGGGATTATTCAATCCCAATCATTTCCTAACAATCCTTCGAAAGGCCACTGCCACGGCAAACATAGGGACTGACCAGTTCCCATTACCTCAGACTGATCCCACATCCACACCCAGGCCAATTTTTCCCCAGAAAGTGGTGACGGAGCACCATGTTCCGTGCCCCTCAATTTTCCTGGAAGGAATTCAGAAGCAATGGGCTTCACCTTCCTCTTTCCCATCGGCTAACAGTTCAGACAAAAAGCTGTACAGAACATCCACGGATCTGGCCGATGCATTGGACATTCCTAAGGTGGATGAGGCTTGGACCCCTTTGGTTTCCCAGACGGCAGTGGCGGGGGATCTGTTAGAGGCACTCAAAGCCGATGATAAGAGGTGGGAGCAGACCTTCCGCAAGACTCATCAGTCGGCGGCATGGGCCATCAAAACTGCAACTTCGGCATCCTTTTTTGTCCGTACCACCCTTCTGTGGCTTCAACAACTGCAGGCCAGGGTTCCTGTTGAGGACGTGAGAACTCACCAGGACCTGGCCAAGATGGTAGCTGCCACAGAATACGCAGCGGATGCCACGTTACAATCGGCAGTGTTTTCTGCCAGAGGCATAGCTTCCAACACAATTGCCAGAAGGATGCTATGGCTGAAACACTGGCAGGCCGATACCAAAGCCAAGTGGCGCTTAGCAACCGCCCCGTACTCGGGTGGCACCCTTTTGGGGGATGCTCTCGCCCCTTATCTAGTAGAGAATAAAGATAAGCGGAAGGTGATGGCCCACCTAAACAAAAGGTCCGATAAAAGATCCACGTCGTTTTTTCGAAGGCCGACATTTCGTCAGTCGGCGGCAGCACCTGCCGCCCAATCAACCAGGCCATTCAATCAGAGACCGGCTAGACCATATGATCGTCCATACGATAGATCTGGCTCTCGCCCCAGGCAGCAGTACCAGCCCAAGCGGCCATTTCGTGGGGCTGGCCGGGGCTACCGCAAGGCCAAATGACTCCGCACAAGCTCTTCCCATTGGAGGAAGATTAACACATTTCTTCCACCAATGGGAACAGACCTCCACGGACGACTGGATTCTGAGTACCATCCAGCACGGGTTGTCCCTGGAATTTCTAACCACACCCCCGGACCATTTCACCGCCTGTTCGGTATCCAAGGACCCCTCCAAACGAAGACTAATGCAGGAGGCCATCCTTCACCTAACGGAGATTTACGCCATAGAACCGGTTCCGTCGGAATACAGGGGCAAGGGGTTCTACTCCATCCTCTTTGTGGTTCCCAAAACCTCGGGAGGTTGGAGGGCTATCCTCGACCTAAAAAATCTGAACCATTATGTAATCTACAAGAAATTCAAAATGCAGTCCCTCCAGTCCATCCTGGGGGGCATCAGACAGGGTGACTTCCTGGCGTCGATAGACCTCATGGAAGCGTACCTGCACATCCCAATCCTATTGGCTCACCGTCGATTCCTACGCTTCTGCTACACGGGCAAACACTACCAGTACAGGGCTCTCCCGTTTGGCCTCTCGTCAGCACCCAGGGTGTTCACGAAGGTACTGGCAGTGGTAGCGGCTCAACTAAGAAAAATTCCAGTAAGAGTCCAATGTTACCTGGACGACATCCTCATCCAGGCAACGTCGTTCCAGGCAGCCCAAGCAGACGTGCACACCACCATTTGCACCCTTCAACAACATGGTTTCTCGATAAACCTCGAAAAAAGCCACACAGTTCCCTCGTCCAGGCTGCAGCACCTGGGAGCCATTATCGACACATCAGATTGCATGGTCTATCTCTCCCAGGAGCGCACGGTCAGCATAATGGAACTGGCTCGACAGGTATTCCGACAGCG
>NW_015400599.1:0-1886 GCF_001527695.2 Protobothrops mucrosquamatus
ATATGTGGACGATGCTTGGGTCAAGATTAAAACACAGAAATTGGAAGCCTGCATCTAACACATCAACCCTGTGAATAGGTACATTAAGTTCACTTGGGAAGATTTTAAGGGAAATAGTCTGGCCTTCCTGGACAGTGAAGTACACATTAAGGAAGACAGAAGCTTTAAGACTGAAGTTTACAGAACCCCCTCCCCACACACATTTACACATTTTGATTCTCATCACCCACTGGAGCACAAAATGGGAGTGATCAGAACCCTATACCACCGAGCTGAAAGTTTGCCTACCAGCAAAGATGGAAAAGAAAAAGAACTGAAACACTTCAAGGAAGCCCTCAGAACTTCAGATGTTGCCTTTTGAAAAAAAAAAAAGCACCTTTGGGAGTCTCTCATTTCAGTTCCTGCAATCAGTTTGCAACCTCTCTGATTGCCTAGACTTCTTGATCTGAAAAGACCTCAAGAAAGGCATTTGCTTCTGATGTTCGGATATCACAGGAAGGTGTAGAGAGTACAGATTGCTGAAGACATGATTGCATAGTGAAAAATAAAACAGTAATGCATCCTTTGTCCACTTTATAGCAATTTTCAGATTCCCCCCCATAAAATAGCAAAATCATACCCATAAAAGGTCACTTAGTCCAACTCGTACCCTGTATAAGATCTCCTAATTTTCTTCTCCTTGGAGTGGAAGAAGCAATATATTTTCCATCAAACTGAAGGTCAAGAGTTAAAAAAAAAGGGTGGGAATCTGTTTAGCACAACGCGAGTAGATATCACTCTCCTCTTGAGTCTGTTTCTTATTTGTTAAACAAAGCACTGTCCACATTCCCTACCTCCGTCCCCTCCCCCCCCAATAAGGTCTGTAAATTGGCACTCTGGAAAATTGAGAGGGTGTATGTGCAAATAAGCAGTACATGGAAGGTGGCCTCATTTTCTCCATCCTTTAGATGGATATTTTGTGCAATTGAGTCAAAGGACCCTGTAAGATATTCATATTCATTGTTGCCTTTTCCCTGGTTTGAAAGGAAATACTACGTGGGCTCAATAAAATATATTATTCATGTTAGAACATGTTAGGCTTAGAGCCCTAGTAGGAATGTAAAATTTAGAGAGTCAGATTATACTAAGGTCATCCCATGTTGTTATCACACGGTATGTAACATTATGTACATATATCCCTATGTAACAATTCTGCAAGAATATAACCATAATATATATATACAGAGTTATGGAGCTCTTCTGCAATCTTGTGACCATGAGCCCAGAGATCACTGTAATTGTGCATGCCAATACATGACACTGTGTTGCATCTATCTCCAAAAGCTTTGCTTCCTCATTAAAAGTGGGCATTTTCCCATAACAATGTGATTGGAAACAAGCAACCCTTCTTTAGACCTCTTCTGATTTTGGAGCTTCTGGCTCCTGGGACTGCCTGAAAAAGTCCCTGTAGTTTTTTTTGGCAAAGTTTTTCAGAAGTGGTTTGCCATTGCCTGTTTTTTAGGACTGTGAGAGAGTGATTGGCCCAAGGTCATCCAGCTGGCTTTGTGCCCAAGGCAGAACAGAGCTCGTGGTCTCTTTTATACTGTAGGTTTCTAGCTTTAGCACCTTGACCATTAAACTTGTTTTCTTTGGAATAGGATTTCTTTTTTTCTTTTTTCTTTTTTAAAAAAACTGAACAGCTAAATATTTGGTTGATTGATGATGAGACAAACCTCCTGGAAAAAAAGTAATTTATTCCAGGGTTGTGTGCTATTAATTACTCATGTAAAGTTGATGATTTGATGATCTCTGCTGTTTAATCTGCTTTACAGGAATTAGAAAAGCCAAGGAAGTTAGTAAAATATTTAGTCTGAACAGAGTAAAACATTTTTTGCCTCTTCAGCCAA
>NW_015400599.1:4542-6118 GCF_001527695.2 Protobothrops mucrosquamatus
CCAAGCAATGTCGGCTGGCGACCCCCAGGGGAAGGGCCTTCTCTGTGGGTGCCCCCACCCTCTGGAACGAACTACCCCCCGAGATCCGGATGATTCCGGATCTCCTTACTTTCCGCCGCGCCCTCAAGACATGGCTTTTCCAGCAAGCGGGCCTGACCTAGGGAGGATTTTAGTTAGGGACGATTTTTAATATAATTTTTAATTACGACACAGCTACCAATATTTGGCTTTTAATTTGGTCTTAGAGGGGTTTTTATTTTGGCATTTATTGTATTGTTACTTGTTTTTAATATGCTGTGCACCGCCCTGAGTCCTTCGGGAGAAGGGCGGTATATAAATCAAATTAATAATAATAAATTAATAATAATAACCTATGTTCATTTTGTTTGATTTCTGCTCAGGTTGTTGTTTCATCGTTGTTAACAGTGTTTATAACATATCATGAATTGTAACAAAATTTACACATTTATCTGATTTTATTTAGGATTGCTCATCCTTTAGACCAATGCATTTAGCATTTGTGCATCCTCGGTCTTATAAAAGGTCTTGGATATGATTTTATGTGACACAACTACATGTAGACCGTACAACCAGTTGCTTATGAGCAGTTGCTTAGCAGTCATTTAGAGTTATGGAGAATCCCCTATAATCTACTTACAACTCTGTCCGAAATTATGGTCACTGCAGAGCCCCTGTGGTTATTCATTATTATGTCCAACCACAGGAATGGTGCAACATCCCCCACCTTCACTCCATCAGGTCCCTGCAGTCCTTAGACCTGATTTTTACCCCATCAGACCCCATATTCTTACTTATCTTTCAAGATCTCTGGAGCTTGAAGCATAGCACACCACTTCATTGCTGGGCTATGTGGCACAATCCCAGAAGCAGTCACCTTTTTCCAAGTGTTGAAGGAAAAATCTTCATCAGGGTCCAGTCCAAGGTGGGAATAAAGAAAATGGAGACTGCTTTTGGAAAGAAGATCCAGTTTATTGAGTTGCCAGAAACATCAGTGATACAGCATGTGTTTCTGGAGGTGGCTGACCACATGGAGCTGGGAGTGGTGGGTTTTTATACCTTCTTGTGCTTTTGTGTTTGGAGTTGTTCCTGTTCCTGTGGTATGAACTTTGACCTGAGGTTCAGTGGGCCCTTTGGGTATTCTAATGGGGCGGGTTAATCCTATTATGTCATAAAGGTCATGTCCTGGTTCTCTGGAGCTGTGGCTTTCCTGTGTTGGATTTTTGGGTGAAGGGTTGCTGGTTCTAATTCCATCACTCTGCTATTGTTAGCTATCAGTTTTGCTGCAAGAGATTTTCTTGAATGGGCTTCTGCCTGGTAGTATAATAATAATAATAATAATAATTTAATTTGTACCCTGCCCTTCTCCTCACCGGACTCAGGGCGGCTAACAGCCTTGTAAAACCACAGTACAATAAATATCCATTAAAACCAAATTAAAAGAAAATATTTGAAGCGGCCAATCGTTAAAATTAACCTTTAAAATACCCTTAAAAACCCCACTAAAATTCCCTAGGCCAGACCCGCTTGTTGAAAAAGCCATGTCTTTAGGGCGCGG
>NW_015400600.1:0-4316 GCF_001527695.2 Protobothrops mucrosquamatus
CATTCTCATCATCCCGTGACAAAGCAATCAATAACTAGCGTAGGGTGGGTTCAGATGTCTGGTTTCTCCTAACATTGAATAATCTCAAGAACCTTATCAAGATCTAGAGAGGAACCAGTTTATGCCTTTGACTTTCTCGCCTTTCAGTCTTTTTAATTATACTCCGTGCATTTTCTCCTCCTATCCAATGACAAAAAAACCCTCAACCAATATTTTTTTTCTCTGCACATTTTATACCCAGTGCTGACTAACATAATGCTATTTTTTCCCCCAAGAACGCATAGTCCGAAGCATTTTTGTACCGTTATTTTGGTCAATACTTGTCAATGTACAATATTTTTTATCATTTTTAAAAAAAAAAAATTAGAGAACTATACTGCAAACCAATTGTCAAAGAGAAACAGCAGATGAGTCTTGTTCCCTGGGGATTTGTGAGGCATTTGTTTTGCTATTATGGAAACAAATGCTACATTTTGTTCGTATCTCCTATAATATATCATAGAATACAGGGAATTGTGATAAAACAAATTACATTATGATATTAAACCTCTTGCAAACATTAGTCTAATTTTTAAATCGCAACACTATCGAAGAGAACTTTGCTTTCATTAATATCTTTTTGGCCTGTTCAGTTCTTATGCTCAAAAATATTTAATTACTTTTTATTTCTTCCAATTTTTTTTCCGTCTTAAGAGCCAGAATCGAGACTGACAGCACTTTTATTGTGCCGTTATTTGCAATTATAACTGATGAACTGAATGTCTTTCCTGTCTGTGAAAAAAAACCTGTATGTTGTCATGGAATTTGTTCTTATTGCTTCAGGATTTTGTGAAATACACTGCTTTTTTTTCCTGGCTGGCAAACATTCATTCTAATGGGGGATCAAAAAGGCATTAATTGCCTGGATAGCATTGTAATCCAGGGTATTGAGGTTATGCTTAAGTGGCTTTGGTTCAACTTGCAAAAACCTGGAAAAATGTATTTAAAAAAGAAATGGGAAAACATGTATTAAGTACTTACATATGTTTTCCAATAGTCTATGTATATAATAATAATAATAATAATAATAATAATAATTAATAATAATTAATAATAATAATAATAATAATAATAATAATAATAATAATAATAATAATAATAATAATAATAATAATAATAATAATAATAATAATAATAATATAATAAAAAGTTGGAAGGGATCTTGGAGGTCATCGAGTCCAACCCCCTGCTCAGGCAGGAACCCTACACCATTTCAGACAAACGGCTGTCCAGTCTCTTCTTAAAAACTTCCAGTGTTGGAGCATTCATCACTTCTGGAGGCAGGTTGTGCCATTGGTTAATTGTTCTAACTGTCAGGAAGTTTCTCCTTAGTTCTAGGTTGCAGAGCAAAAAAAGTTTTCTTTCCCAACTTTTCCTATTTTATTTTTTACGAATCTCTATAAAAAACAAAGATAACTACCCAATGACTCAGCATAAATTAATATTTGGAACTGATGTTTAATGACCAGTAAATTCAGTAGTTGAACAATGACTTGGATTAGATGGCACACAGTCAGAAATATGGCCCTTAAGATTTAAAAGGAAGCAGATGGGATTATTTTACATCAATGGAGGGAGTCACAGACTGGAAAGATTCATATAGTGCACCCTGTGCCTTGTTTAAACCATGTTATTTTTTTTAAAAACTAAGCTATAATGACTTGGCTGACTTGAAACACTTAAGCTGTAAAGATAAGATAAGATAACCTTTATTGTCATTTTTTTACTGTGGGCACAACGGCACACATCAAAATGAAATTTAGTTGCCCGCTCTCAGAGTGTACACATACATAACACACATTTAAACATACTATATACAACATATGTATAAACCTACACCCTTACATATAAGTAACATAAATATTAATCACTATCCATCTTGAATACATAATAGAAGGAGGAAGCTTGAGAGTTCACAAGGTTAATACTGTAGGGCACAAAACTGTGACTGAATCTGGATGTTCTGCTTCAGATAACACAGAGCCTCCCCCACCCCGAAGGAAACAAGGAAAACAGGTTGTGAAGAGGATGTGTAGTGTCCAAAACAATCTTAGGGATCCTGCTCAAGCATAGCTTATGTCAGACATGTCAAAGTCGTGACGTCACATGACGTCACGCAACGTATCGGGACAGTTTTGCCATTGCCGGCAATGGGGTGGGCACGGCTTCCATGTGACGTGTCAGGCCGGCAGTTTGACATCCTTGGCTTCTGTGCTATGTCCTGGATGGAAGTGAGGGCACTGCCAATCATCTTTTCGGCCGTCCTCACCACTCTCTGCACCGCCTTCCTGTCTGAAGCAGGGATGCTTCCAAACCAGACTGTGATGCTGTATGACAGGATGCTCTCGATCGTCCCCCTGTAGAAAGTGGTCAGGATAGTCGACCACACATCTAATGCTTGGATTCACACGTTATGCTAGGTCAGAGTTACACAAAGTACTTTAAAGGCAGGACAAGGAGCAACGGGTGAAAGCTAACCAAAGAGAGAAGCAACCTAGAACTAAGGAGAAACTTCCTGACAGTTAGAACAATTAACCAGTGGAACAATCTGCCTCCAGAAGCGATGAATGCTCCAACACTGGAAGTTTTTAAGAAGAGACTGGACAGCCATTTGTCCGAAATGGTGTAGGGTTTCCTGCCTGGGCAGGGGGTTGGACTTGATGACCTCCAAGGTCCCTTCCAACTTTATTATTATTATTATTATTAATTATTATTATTATTATTATTATTATTATTATTATTATTATTATTATCATCATCATTATTAGTGCGCATCCCTGGTTGCTCGTAAAGAAATCATCCTGAACACGGCATCTTGATCACAGAAGCAATTAACAGAATGTGAAAATTAATAAAGATGCAGACTAAATGAGGGAGTGAGGGGATTTGTAAAGCACTTAAGAGAGAGGAAGGACAGTAATATTCCAATTATTTGTTGAAAAGAAGGTCAGAAGTCATATATTTCTTAACTTTAATTTTCTTTTTCTTTCCTTGCTCTTTTTTGGTACGGGTAGTTTTCAATTTAACAACAGTTCATTTAGTGACTGTTCAAAGTTACAACGGCACTGAGAAACTTGATTTATGACCGTTTTTCATACTTAACGACTGTTGGAACATCTCCATGATCCCGTGATCAAAATTTGGACACTTAGCAACTGACTTATATTTATGACAGTCGTAATGTCCCGGGGTCATGTGGTCCCCTTTGCCCACCTTCTGACAAGCAAAGTCATTGGAGAAGCCAGATTCACTTAACAACCGTTGTTACTAACTTAATTGCAGTGATTCACTTAACAGTTGTGGTAAGGAAGGTCGTAAAATGGGGCAAAAATTCACTTAACAATTGTGTCTCTTAGCAACAGAAATTTTGGGCTCAATTGTGGTCGTAAGTCAAGGACTACCTATATTTCTTTCTTTTTTCCCCTTGGAGTCATCTTTTATTACATGAACATTCTTAATAGATATAATTTTTTTAAAAACAAATTCTATATTGTCCCCTGGTGTTTTTCACAATCTGAAAAAATGCTTAGCATGTGTTTTTTTTTCATTGACATTGTGTATAGTAACTAACGGGATCTCTCCCCTGCTTCATGGGGGCACCCATCTGTGCTAAGGACTTTTAACAAGGGATGTTCTTTTCTTCAAATGGCATATTAATGTTTTTTCCCTCTCCTCTTCTTGTTTCAGCTTTGTTTTTCCTGTAGCTGCTGGCCTTGGCCCTCAAGGTAGGTTAAACTGGAAAGGGTACTGGACTTGAAAGAAGAAACATGAGGTATCTTAAATTAGGCGTCTATAGCAGTGGTGGCGAACCTATGGCCCGGGTGCCAGAGGCGGCACTCAGAGACCTCTCTGTGGGCACCCGCGCCGTCGTCCCAGTTCTAGGCCTTCAGCTGGGTTTTATAAAACCTTTTCACTTTAGGCCTCTGCCGCCGTGTACACACACAAAAAAAGGTTCAATCAATCAGTCAATTTCAACTTCTCGCAGGAAAAAGATCTTGCAAAGTTGGAATTGATTGAACTGTTTAGTCCCACCCAGTCTGCCGTTACCACTGCAGCCACGCCCACCCAATGGGACACACCCAGCCAATGGGCCACGCCCAGCCAATGGGCCACCCGACGATGCATAAGTGGGTTTTGGGTTGCAGTTTGGGCACTCGGTCTCTAAAAGGTTCGCCATCACTGGTCTATAGCAATAACATTTAGACTTATATACCGCCCCATAGTGCTTTACAATATTCTCTGGGTTGATTACAATGTTGCATATTGCCCCCAACAAT
>NW_015400600.1:4978-6118 GCF_001527695.2 Protobothrops mucrosquamatus
GCCAGCAACCGGTCCGCACAAGCAAGCAAAGCCCCATCCGTGGGATGCAGGCAGCACACAAAACCATGCACCCTCTGTTCCGTGGAAAAACCTTTCTCCAGGGAAGCAGCCCCTGTTGCCCAAAAGGTTGGGGACCTCTGCTGTAAATCACTGTGAAGCGGTATATAAATCTAAGCTCTATTGCTGTTGCTATTGCTATTGCTATGGAAATCCAAGTCAATCCTGAGCTCCATCAGGATCGAACTCCAGGCTGTGGGCAGAGTTAGCCCGCAATACTGCACTTTAACCATGTGCCACTATAACTCAGGACTGTAAATATTGGAGTAGCGCTTGGGTTTTTAGAATTTTGCTCTTGTGTGGGCAAAGTGAAAGTGACTGAAAGTGGCAGAAAGATAAGAATTCTGGAAAGTGAGTGCCTCACCCCCATGCCCACTTGCTTAAAACTGAAGCTCCTGCACGTCTTTGGAGAGATGCTAAAGGACTTGGCAACGTCAAGACTGATTCACTATCAGAGATCAAAGACCTTCCCTTTTGATTTTGCATCTTTAAAACTGCCTAGCAACTTAACCAAGGTTACTGCTAACTGATAAAGGAGAATATTTTTAGCTCAGGGTTGAAATAAAGAGGCCTTCACTTACTCTAAGCTTGGTTGTTTTCTTGCAGACGTTTCATTACTTAGACCAAGGCTTTTCAACCAGTGGTATGGGTACCACCTGTGGTACATTGGCACCTGGCAGGTGGTACGCGACCATCCTAGAAAAATGGTAGCTGGGGAGGGGAATGAGCTGAACCAGTGGCAGCACCGCATAAGCCTGAGCGAGAGATGGCTGGAGCTGCAGGGCTGTCAGGGCTCAGCGGAAGCGCCAGGATTAGCACCAGGCTCCAGCTGGAGCTTGGCGCTGATCCTGGTGCTTCTGTTGAGCCCTGAAAAAGCACCAATTGGATGGAAAGCAGCACTGATCCTGGTGCTTCTGCTGAGCCCAGAAGAAGCGCCAATCAGCTGGAATGTTGCAGCATCTCCAGGGACTTGTGATTTACATTCAGATGCTTGGCAACTGATTCATATTTATGACGGTCACAGTGTCCCGGGGTCATGTGAAGTGACCAAAACCTGCTGCAACCACCCAGCAGACAGGGGGA
>NW_015400601.1:0-6118 GCF_001527695.2 Protobothrops mucrosquamatus
AGCTCCCACCCTCTGGAATGAACTGCCCCCAGAGATCAGGGTGATCCCTGATCTCCCTTCCTTCCGCCGCGCCCTTAAGACATGGTTATTCCAGCTTGCGGGACTGGCCTAGGGGAAACTTTTAGAGGGGGTTTTAATTATATTTTAATTAGATTAAATTTAAATATTTCCTTTTTAACTAATTTTTAAATTTGTAATGATATTTGTGCATTTTTATCCGATTGTTAGCCACCCTGAGTCCGCAAGGAGAAGGGCGGGATATAAATTTAATAAAATAAATAAATAAATAAATAAATTTACATCTGCATTTCTACAGAGCTGGTTTCTGCTTGGGGGAGGGAGACTTGCGGCTATTAAGAAAACTGGGCATGCTTTTCTGCCTCTTTAAGATCCTTTGAGGAAATATATTTTGTCTTTTCCAAAAATATTTCTTTCTCGGGGGGGGGGGGGCTGACTTCCCATAATAGCGAAACCGCACCCACCCCATTGTTGGTAATGGCAAAAAAGTCAGGATATGTCACGACACATCACGTGATGTTGTGAGTTTGACACCCCTGATCTAGATCATCTATCTAGAACATCTATCTATCTATATCATCTCTCTCTTTCTCTCACTTATCTATATCATTTCTCTATCTATCTATCTATCTATCTATCTATCTATCTATCTATCTATCTATCTATCTATCTATCTATCTATCTATTATCTCTATCAAAATTAATATTATACCAACATTCAAGCAATAAACCATACCCTAATCAAGGAACTATCAAGACCACTCCCACCAATACTGATGGAGCAAGACACTTGTATATAAACAGAGAGCAAACCTCACTCCCTTCTAGCACTGATGATGTTATCTAGTTGGGTCATGAAATGTCTGCAAGGAAACACCCAAGCTCAGAGAGCACCAAGGACCCAACAGTATTCCTCCTCCTCCTGCTCCTCCTCCTCCTCCTCCTTCCTCCTTCCTCCTCTATTCCAAAGCTTTTCAACCAGTGGTACGGGTACCACCTGTGGTACATTGGCACCTGGCAGGTGGTACGCGACCATCCTAGAAAAGTGGTAGTGGGGGATGGGAATGATCTGAACCGGTGGCAGCACCGCACAAGCCTGAGTGAGATGGCTGGAGCTGCAGGGCTGTCAGGGCTCAGCGGAAGCACCAGGATTAGTGCTTCTTCGGGGCTGTCAGGGCTCAGCGGAAGCACCAGGATCAGCGCCAGGCTCCAGCTGGAGCTCAGCGCTGATCCTGGCACTTCTGCTGAGCCCAGAAGAAGCGCCGATCAGCTGGAATGTTGCAGCATCTCCAGGGTCTTGTGATTTACATTCAGATGCTTGGCAACTGATTCATATTTATGATGGTCACAGTGTCCCAGGGTCATGTGAAGTGACCAAAACCTGCTGCAACCACCCAGCAGATGGGGGGAATAAAAACTAAACACCCCCCACCCCATCTCAGCTGCCAATCCTCAACAGAAATGCTCACAACAATGAAAATCTCGGACAGGAGAAAGAGCGCCGCTGGGCGGGCAGGCAGTTGTCTTGCTCGGCTGTGGCTTGGGGGGCACTTTTTTCAGTGCCATTGTAACTTCGAACAGTCACTAAGCAAACTGTTCTAAGTCAAGAACTACCTGTACTTCATCACTTTCCCCCCCTTTTTTTTGGGTCATCAAGTTTTTGACACCTTGCTAGGTGACTGGTGGTACTCGGATGTTGCCATATCCTAAAAGTGGTACAATGGGTGAAAAGGTTGAAAAGCCACAATCCCCCCTTCCTTTTAACACCGCTAATGTTACCTAGTTTGGTTATGAAACCTCTGCAAGAAAACAACCAAGTCAGACAGCACCAAGCACTGAATCCTCAGGAACAAACTGCATGCTGAGGTTGGCCCATTATCAAACATCTAATTGCCCGGGGAGAATTTGGAGAAGAAGTCAGCAGGAAAAGCTACAGGATCTTAGGTCATCTTAAAGACTAACCCTTTGATGATTGCAAAGATTTGGTGCATCACTGTTAACTTTATCAGATGCGTGGTTGCCAGTTTATGTGAGCTGCCCATTTGTTAAATTTTATAGCTCCTCTTTCCTTTCTTGGAGTATGCTTTTTAGCATTAATTATCTATGAAGTGCTTACTTAGTGCTGCAGAGAGGGAAGAGCAGGAAGCAACAGAAAATCCCTGTGAATAAATACAGTGATGTTATAGTATCAGCGTAGCTGAAGGCCACAGCTAGTTTTACATGTACAATCTTCAATATCCCCTTTGGAAATTACAACCAAATACAAATACAAACAGAGAAGAGGTCTGGGATTGCTTTATTAGAGTTGAAAAAATTGCAACTCTAATAGATTCTTCATCTCTAGGCGGAACTTCTCACTTACTAAACTGTGCCTGGAAGCTGGACTTTTCCTCTTTTTTCTCTATTTAATTCCTATAATTTTTACTGTTTCTATAGTTTTTATATTTCTATTTTATTGCATTGCAAGCCACCCAGAGTCACTCTTGATAGCAGGATGGGTGACATATTAAATCGATAAAGCAATGAATGAATGAATGAATGAATGAATGAATGAATGAATGAATGAACGAATGAATGAATGAATGTAGTTAAAGAACTCTAAAATGCCTTGTAACAATTGTTCTTACTGCAATTGATAATAAATGTGTACTCAAGGTCATGGTTTCCCCAGTTGCAATGGATGGCTGTGAAAGTTGGACCACAAGAAAGGCTGAGCGCAAAAGAATTGAGGCCTTTGAACTACAGTGCTGGAGAAGACTCCTGCGAGTCCCCTGGACTGCAAGGCGATCAAACCGATCAGTCCTAAAGGAGATCAACCCTGACTGCTCTTTAGAAGGCCAGGTCCTGAAGTTGAAACTCAAGTACTTTGGCCACCTAATGAGAAGGAAGGACTCCCTGGAGAAGGGCCTAATGCTGGGAAAGATTGAGGGCAAGAGAAGAAGGGGACGACAGAGAATGAGGTGGCTGGAGGGAGTCACTGAAGCAGTAGGCATGAGCTTAAATGGACTCCAGAAGATGGTAGAGGACAGGAAGGCCTGGAGGAACGTTGTCTGTGGGGTCGCGATGGGTCGGACACGACTTCGCAACTAACAACAACAATATATCTGATATATATTACATATCAAAAACAATCATGGATTACAGATTTCTCTGGAGAAGTCTTTTTCCATAGAAAAATACAGAGAAGAGCAGCAAAGATGATCGGGGGGAGGCTAAAGCATTGAAAAACTGTTGCAGGAATTGGAAATGTCTAATTTAATGAAAAGAAGGACTAGGGGAGACATGACAGCAGTCTTACAATATTTGAGGGGCTGCCACAAAGAAGAGGGGGGGGTCAGCTTATTCTCCAAAGCGTCTAAAGCATGGTGTCAAACTCGCCACATCATGTGACGTGTAGCAACGTATCGCGACTTTTTCCCCTTTGCTGGAGCGGGGATGGGCACGGCTTTTGCGTGACGCATCTGGCCTGCAGGCCAGCAGTTTGACACCCCTGATCTAAAGGCAGGACGAGAAGCAACAGATGGAAACTAACCAAGGAGAGAAGCAACCTAGAACTAAGGAGGAACTTCCTAACAATGAGAACAATTAGCCAGTGGAACAGCTTGCCTCCAGAAGTTGTGGCTGCTCCAACATTGGAGGTTTTCAAGAAGAGATTGGACAGCCACTTGTCTGAAATGGCATAGAATCTCCTGCTCAAGCAGGGGATTGGACTAAATGACCTCCAAGGGCCTTTCCAACGCTGCTATTCTCTTATGACTCTGTTAATTAGGGGTGGAGCTTCAATGAGGAGGAGGAGCCTCCCCTCCTCCCTTTCCCCAGCACAGTTGGATCTGACCCCAGGCTTGCTAAAAAAAAACCCTTCCCCAGCATTGTAACAACCACAACAACCACAACCACAATAACAACAGCAGCAGCAACAACAACAGTAGTAGTAGTAGTAGTAGTAGTAGTAGTAGTAGTAATAATAATAATAATAATAATAATAATAATAATAATAATAATAATAATAATAATAATAAAATGTTGGAAGGGACCTTGGAGGTCATCTAGTCCAACCCACTGCTCAGGCAGGAAACTTTACTAAGGATGGAGAAAGAACTTCCTCACCTTGCCACCGGTTCTCCAAGGAGCTTTCTTCAATAATTATGATTCTGATTTCTGATTTCTAAAAATGTGCCTGCTTCCCTCTGGGCCTCCTGGTGCATATACATAATTAAGAAGGAATTCATGAGGAAGATAACTTTGAGAATATGCATAAGTCTCCTGCCCAAAATTCAGCAGAGTTTGACCTTCTGCAACAAGCTTTACGTGTCTGGGAGATGGCCAAATGGAACACTCTTACACTTGAGACTTCGACAAATATTTTTTGCTCCGTGCAAGTTAGACCCGGGTGGTCTTATTTTAAACAAAAAGCTTGTAATTTCATACCCATGTGCTTCATACTACCTCATTTCCCAGTAAATCTGAGCAGATCCTTGGGAAAAGTGTTGGGAAAGGATCCAAGTAAGTAAAGCTTCCAAAGGGATCTCTGAGACATGGTGGACAGACAGCTCAAGGAAAATGTTGACTCCTGGCAGAAAAGCAGATTCCCTTCCAGGAAATTGTTAGGAAAAGATGCACCTGTCCAAAGAGAACATCTTTATCTAAATTAGTCATTCAGCCACGTGTGAGTTTCAACAGAATAACTGGATAATATTTGGAAGGGACCTTAGAGGTCTTCTAGTCCAACCCCCTGCTCAAGCAGGAGACCTTATACCATTTCAGATAAATGGCTGTCCAGTCTCTTCTAAAAAAAATCTCCTGTGATGGAGCACCCACAACTTCTGGAGATAAACAGTTCCGCTGATTAATTGTTCTCACTGTCAGAAAATTTCTCTCTAGTTCTAGGTTGGATCTCTCCTTGGTTATTTTCCATCCGTTGCTTCTTGTCTGGTGCTTTGGAAAATGGGTTGACCCCCTTTTCTTTTTGGCAGCCCCTCAAATATTGGAAGACTGCTATCATGTCACCCCCTCGTCCTTCTTTTCATTAAGTTAGATATACCCAATTCGTGCAATCATTCTTCATATGTTTTAGCCTTCAGTCCCCTGATCATCTTTGTTGTTCTTTTCTGCCCTCTTTCCAGAGTCTCAACATCTTTTTCATAGTGGGCTGACCAAAACTGGATGCAGTATTCCAAAAGTGTGGTCTTACTAAGGCTTTATAAAGCGGTAGTAATAGTTTTTTGCTAACTTTTGCTAACAAAGATGGCATCTTCCGCCTATCTTACCATTTTATGGAGAAGAAGATTATGAGGCATGATCTCCAAGGCTTTGCCGAGCTAGGGTCTGTTTCCAGTTTTCCCCTGATCCCCCAAGCAAGCAACTCCCTCTGGTTTGATTTATTGGTGACAAGCCTATCCTGGCCCCTCTTAATTAGAGCCTGTTTTTTTAAGTTCTCCCAAACCTGCTTTTTTTGAGAACTTTCTCCAGGAGAGATGTCAAGCTGAGAGGTCCCAGTTCTGGAGATGAAGACGTCATTAGCTCTCCTCCAGTTGTTCTCTGCTGAGGACCTCAGGATGTTCAGCGTCTTTCAGATCCCCACAGGACCGATTTTGCTTAAATTAGCTCTGTTCTCTCTTTACCCTCTCCTCGTGTATCGAAAGCTGCAGTTCCCTCCTTCTCCAGGGGCCTCCCCATGATCGTCCAGGGCTTCATTTCCCCCTAATTGTCTTGTGCGTCGCAGTTTCACTATATTGGATTTAAAATTGTACATCAGCTGGAGTTTTTATTTCAAAGACATGGTGTGATCTACTTGCGGAAAATAAAGTAAACAGGGCAAGAGACACCAAAACTTGGCTGGGCTTAATAGCATTTTTTTTCCCCTCAAGTTGGGGCATTCATGGAAGGAGGTCAAAAAAATATCTAAAGATTGGGGCAGCTAAGGTGTAACTGAAGCCGCACTTTTAGGTGCCCCACAAGTTTTTTTTTAAAAGGGTGGGGCATTGATCTGAGAATCACAGCTATCATGTTCCAATATTTGAGGGGCTGTCACAGAGAGGAGGGGGTCATCCTATTTTCCAAAGCACCTGAGGCCAGACAAGGAATAACAGATGGAAGAGAG
>NW_015400603.1:0-1714 GCF_001527695.2 Protobothrops mucrosquamatus
GGTTTGGCCTAGGGAATTTTAGTGGGGTTTTTAAGGGTAATTTTAAGGGTAATTTTAACGATTGGCCTTTACGAATATTTTCTTTTAATTTGGTTTTAATATGGATATTTATTGTAATGTTGTTTTATAAGGCTGTTAGCCGCCCTGAGTCCGGTGAGGAGAAGGGCGGGATACAAATTAAATTATAAATAAATAAAAAATAAAATAAAATATTGTTATGTCTAACTAACTCCCATCACCTTCCTCCTTCTCCCCCAGTATCATCTAATTCTAAGAGTAAAGCATAAGAAAGAAAAAGGCTGCATCTCCATATGTTAGCAGCATTGACAGATGGTCATAAGTGTGAACCAGTTGCCAAGCATCTGAATTTTGATCATGTGATCAGGGGGGGGTTGCAAAAGTCGTAACTGTGAAAAACGGTCATCAGCCCCTTTTTATAGTGCCGTTGTAACTTTGAATGGCCACTAAACGAACTATTGTAAGTTGAGGACTACTTCTAATCATGGCTGAGATTGAAGTCCACAAGTCTGAAAAATGCCCACCTTAAAAAAGACTGTAAGTTTTTTTAAAAAAATACCGAATATTGGGTGAAGTAGGATGGAGTGGAGGAGTGGACTGGTAGATCTGGAATTGTTCCTAAATTATCAACTGGACTTTTATAGGTGAAAGGTTTTGGGAGGGATATAAGGGATATAGGCCACATGATCGGAAAGGTTTTAATGTGTTTGAGCAATATAGTGGTGGGACTAAGGTAACATACGACCGACAATCTTTGCTGGTATGGCGAGTTTCTAGCTGTTTCGGAACTGTTGGTGAGACCGTTAAAAGTCGTTGGCGCTGTTTGAAATTGTTCTGCCGGCAGAAAGATCTGACTGCTGGTCCAGCAATGGATTCTATTGTAAATTGGGGCTGTTTCCAAAGGAGGCAGAGGAGGAGAGGTCCCGGGGCTTAAAGGAGCGAAGGAACTGGATGAGGCAGGCCCAGAGAAAGGGAAAGAGGCTTTGGGAGTAGTTGGTGGTGGCAGCAGCGTGCTCCAGGGGCGAAAAGGAGCGAGGCCCCTTTAAGGCAAAGGTGGAAGAGACAGGATCAGAAAAAGGAAAGGAGGCAAGGTTGTCCTGCAGGAATACAAGCTGATTTGAGGGCTAATCCACATGGAGCTCCATTTCCATCTGTTCTGTTTGCCATCATTTGCTCCCTAGAGACTAAAATGGAAGATCTGTAACTTGAGCTGGCCACGAACAAGAAGTGTATATCGGGGGTGGTGACCCTTTGAGAGCTGTATGCAACAAAATTTCATTTTGATGTATGCCGATGTATGTACTTTCAAAGTGACTTTAGTGGCCTGGAGGCTGGATGATCAACCTAGTTGGACTTTGGCCGGGTTTACCAACTGTCGAGGATTTGCCTCCCCCCCCTTTTTTCGATCTCCCACAGCCGGACTTGCGACTTAATTTATGTACCCTAGGACGGTCCTATTGGCCCTGCACGACTCACCCCTCGCGCAGGCCTGGCCCAATAAGATCTCAAGGGCCCACCTCGAGGATGGGGTTTGGAACCCCAAGAGGTGGCATGCAGCGGGTTCAAACAGAAATCTATTTAAATTGTCCAAACTGAGGTTCTTTTTAAAGGGGTGTTTTAACAAATTTTTAGGGGGAACAAGGGTGGTTGGGAGGGGGGAGGTTCACCTTAGGTCAGGACCAGCCATGTCTGGGGG
>NW_015400603.1:4994-6116 GCF_001527695.2 Protobothrops mucrosquamatus
GGGTGCCGTCGGCCAAGCAGTGTCGGCTGGCGACCCCCAGGGGGAGGGCCTTCTCTGTGGGTGCCCCCACCCTCTGGAACGAACTACCCCCCAAGATCCGGACGATTCCGGATCTCCTATCTTTTCGCCGCGCCCTCAAGACATGGCTTTTTCAGCAAGCGGGTCTGGCCTAGGGAGAATTTTAAATAGGGACAATTTTTAATTAGAATTTTAATGGTAACACAGCGGTTAAATATTTGTTTTTAATTGGTTTTTATTGGGGATAGTGCTTGTATTGTTTTAATATGCTGTAAGCCGCCCTGAGTCCTGTTGGGAGAAGGGCGGCATATAAGTTTAAAAAAATAAATAAATAAATAAAAGTTGTTGTTGTATATCCTGCTGATGTTGGAATCATGCATTACAGGTAATCCTCGACCCATGACCATAATTGAACCTGGAATTATGGTCATAAGTCATTTTGGTCATAAGATGAGCCATTTCTTGAATCCAATTTCTTGACATTATTTGTAGCAGTCATTAAATGAACACCACGGTCATTAAGCAAACGCAGCGATTGTTTGGCAAATTCATTTCCCTCCCCATGATCTTTTTTTTCCCCAGAACCTGCAAGTAAACGCCAGAAACCTGCCCAAAGGTCTCAAATTACGGTCACAAAAACAGGGGATGCTGCAAATGGCTTTCAAGGGGAGCCAGTTGCCAAGTGCCCAAAATGTGTTAACGTGACTGAGGGAAGCGTGCGACCATCCTAACTTCGAACAGAGGTCGTAATAGGTCCGTCATAACTTTGAACTTTGCTAAGCAACTGTTGTTAAGTCGAGGATTGCCTGTACATGCAAACCATACATCTGAATGAAAGTGCAAGTGAAGCCATTTCCAAAACTGAGTTTCTCTAAATGGTCCTTGGCTGAAAGCAGGGGGGGGGGATAAATTTGGGTTGGAGGCTGAGTATTGGAAGACTATTAGCAGGTTGCTCACTTATAGCACAGGTCTATAAATGAATTATAGGCCTTCTGCACTGAAGCACTCTCCTGTACGTTTAATTTTGGTTTGATTCATTTTCAAGAAAGTCATTGCAAAATATTTAACAGATGGAAACGGGGGGAAAAAGCAGCTTAAACTGGA
>NW_015400604.1:0-6116 GCF_001527695.2 Protobothrops mucrosquamatus
TGTTGTAAGGGGAGGGAGAAGAAAGAGAAGGACATAAATGGTATCTTTATCTACAGGGTTACATTGCGCTCTGCTTTTATGTTCAGACTCCATTTGTTCATCGTTTGCGTAAAATGTCATTTCACAAATCTATAATTTAACCTTTTTTGTGGCATGTTATTGACTGTCCCTTTTGGAAGACAGGGAATTTATACATCTGCTCCCTCATTAATCAAAACAAATTTAAGGTTTTACCCTCAGCATGATTAAATATGGACATCAAACAGGCTTCGGCTAAAATGAAGGCCGTGATCTGTGGAAAAATTTGCTGGGTGAAGCTTGCCCATCACTCATCTTGTCTATATAATTATTCGTCAGTTTGGCTGCTTGTGTTCTGTCCGCTTGGCTGGAATAACCTTAGGATGAAGCCTGGGGTTTTGTTTATATTTTTTTAATGGTACCCAAATTGCAACCAAGGGATGGAAAAAGCTGTAAACAGGTGAACAACAGAGCTTGGAAAAGCTTAGCAGAAAGGCTCACGGAACGTTTTGCCCTGCAAATAATGATGGACAAAAAGGGTCTTATTTCCTTTGCAGGAGAGTAAAATACAGTTATAGAATATCAATAGCTGATTTGTTTATAATAGTGGCTAACCATATCAAAACATTCTGATCACAAAAGCACAGGCATCACAATAGAAAACCACAATCTCTGATCAATTCTTGCTGACCCATAATAATTACTAAAATATAAGAATGTGATTAGGGTTAACGTGTGAAATGAGAGGTCTCATGTATAATCATTTTGGCGGCATTTATGGGCCAATAAAGAAATCACATTACACTTCTATTTTCCTAACTGGAAAGGCGCCAGAGCAATGAAAAATACAGTAATTTTTGTTGATGTCAAGCAGGGATGCAGAAGAGAATTGTACACAACAGGTTTGTTGGGTCACTAAATCTTTCATAAGAATGACTGGGGAAAGGTGCAAAATACCATATGAATTGAAATTGGCCTTGTATAATTGCTGTGCATTTTTATTATAGAATGAATGATGGAAAATAAATAAATAGTTTCTGACACTTAATAAAGCCTTTGTCATGTATTTTTTTAAATTTAGTGACAAGATGTCATTATGTAATTATTTTCAGTTTAGAATTAATTTCTGTATAAATTAGGGCTATGTAAACCACTTTTTTGCATAAATATTTCCAGAAATATTTTTCAAGTTCCAAGCAGTGGTTTCTAGTTCTAGTGGTTTATCCACCCATTATAAGCATCTTGACTCTCAAATGCACGGGGCTAAAGCTGTTTACTTCTCCAATACAACAAAAGAGTTACTGTCACAGAAAGCAAAGTAAAGAAACTTTTCCAAACATTTTCAAGTCATGAAAGAAAAAGCCCTGATCCTCACAGAAACCAGTCTCTGATCAACAAATATGTTGTGCAGGGAGAACCTTGATTATGGGTTTCTATGGAGGGATGTGCTCCCTAGACATTTGACAAGGAGAGAAGAGTTTGCAAAGCTGACATAGTAACTGTCAAGTGGAAATAGAAATTAGCTGATAACAGAACTGTCACTCTAGAATTACTATAGCTCAGTAATTTAATTATTCTATTCTATTCTATTCTATTCTGTAAGTAGTATATAAAATCTGTATAACCAAATAAATTTATAAAAACATAATAAACTGAAACATAGGTCTTGAATTATAGAATATTTTGCACAAATAAGGAGTTGAAATATAGTATTGATTATTGAATGAGATAAGACCAATATATAGAAATAAAACTATTGGTTATTGAATGAGATAAGACCAATATATAGAAATAAAACCTGAGTGACCATAAATGGACTGGTTAGCACCTCTGGCTTTAGCACCGAGCAGGAGGTAAGCCAAGGATGTGTCATTCCCCTTGTTGCTTAATGTATTCATGGAATATTTGTGGTGATGTTGGAGGTGTATTTTTGGTGACATGAATATACATGTGGTTTTATATGCAGATTATTGTGTTTGACCAAGATCCAAATGTTTTGCAATGAATGATGAAGTCATAAGGAGCATGGATTTATATATTAATATATCAAAGATCAAAGCAATTGACAGAGTAAATGAGTAAATGATTGCAAGTTATACATAAACGATGGAAAACTCGAGCAAGTGGATGAATTTGTGTACAGTATCTTGGTAGCATGTTTGCTAAAGGTGTGAAAAATGATGAGGAAACTTTGAGAAATGCAAATGCGAGTAGAAAAGTAGTAATATGTAGTCTGTTATGAGGATTGAATGGTTGTCAAAAAGAAGTATAAATGATCTTGTTTTGTTACAATGAGATAAAAGTTAGATACATCAGAAGAAACATTAAATTGAATGCAATGGGAAAGGGGTACTTAAGAAGTATGTATGGTAAAGCAAGAAAGGTTAAAAATGAATGAGTTGAATAAATGTGGATTTGAAGATGAAAATGAATGACCAGGTTAAAAGAAAAACATTGAGATAGAGAATTAATGAAGATCAAATGGTAAGAAAATATATTGAAAGAGGACTGAATGGGTTGAGAGGAAGGGGAAGACCCACAAAGCTGTGGTTGAATGGAGTTCATGAAATCCTGAAAAAAGAGAGAAGTTCCAAAAACAACAGACAATGTATGATTGGCTATATAGATGAAGTAGACACAAGGATGGTTTGCAAGAGTGCAAAGGTATGGGAATGGTGTGGGTGCAAACTAGTTTTAGCTGTATAGTTTCCCCCCCCCTGATCTTATGTTTTATTTTCTTTGCCTCACTATTTTTTACTTATTGTCTGCACCCTGAATCTTTCACCACAATAGAATAATATAAGTGTGTGTATGTGAGAGAGAGGGGGGGGCAGGGGATTCTTAACCATTCTTAGGCATTTGATATACTAGAAGTACTAATTGCCAGTTTGAGATTAACGAACTCAGATGAAAGATGTATGGTAAACTCAGTGCTGGGGGTGCTATTATTTGGGCTACAGGGACAAAGAATCTGCTGAACCAGATCAAAGAAATGTTTGCTCCATCATCCTGTTTCCCATAGTGACCAGTTATCCCTGGGAAAGGAGGAAAAAAGACAACAGCCCTTGTCCCATTGTGGTTTATGTTTTTAGTGATTAGAAATGTACTGACTTTTATATTGGAGAAAACATTTATCATGACTAGAAGCCACTAATACATCAAACAGTTCAAACAAAGTATTTCAATCTATAATTCTTGTATTTTTTGTCACTGACTAGTGATTTGTTTTCTCTGTCCCAGCCTTTGTCACTCCTTCCTTCCTTCCTTCCTTCCTTCCTTCCTTCCTTCCTTCCTTCCTTCCTTCCTTCCTTCCTTCCTTCCTTCCTTCCTTCCTTCCTTCCTTTCCTGCCTGCCTGCCTGCCTGCCTGCCTGCCTGCCTGCCTGCCTGCCTGCCTGCCTGCCTGCCTGCCTGCCTGCCTGCAAAATATTATCCCTTAATATTTGTTTTCCATAATAGGAAATATAATGATAGGGATAAAAATATATGCTATTGCCAAAGCAATGTCTCCAAAATGGATAGTAAAAAAACCTGCCTTCAGCTGTATAAATTGATATGATCAGTCTATATGTAAAATCTAGAGGTGGAGGATTCTTAACCATTCTTAGGCATTTGATATGTTAGTATAGTGATGGGATTTAGCCAGTTCGCACCACTTCGGCAGAATCAGTAGCTAATTTTTTATTGCCCCGGCCTAGAATGGACTTCCGGAAGTGGCATCCACACAGAGAACCGGTTGTTCATATATTTGAATCCCACCACTGTGTCAGAACCATTCTTAGGCATTTGATATATTAGAAGCAATATATACCATTTATGCAGGTAATGCAAAAGTCAACCTGGTAGCATTCCATAACTTTGGATGGAGAAGTATTCATGCATCTGAAGCATTCTTCATGGAATTAGATAAGATGTGGAAACAATTTTTACCGCAGACTAAGGAAAGGCAAATGTCAACTCCTACACCCAAGAAATGTTTTCATTTGACCCAGAAATGGACTTTTGGTAACAACTCGGTCTATAGGTTTCTAAGTAGGTCTCTGCTATGTTCTCACTTGAATTATGAACCACATTCAGGTACTTTATGAATAGTTTCCTTGTATCATTAACACCAATGTTGTTCTCTGTTAACTTCCCATCTCTCTTTTACACTTTTCAAACAAATTGTGAAAGGAATATTCATCTCAGCAAAGGAACTTTTGCTACAGTGCAGAACTTCTCCTGGACTTAAACCAGACCAGTATTCAGATGGAAGAACATACAACAATCCTGCTCTTCGTTTAGTGTGGTGCTTTTTTTTTTTAAGCTTCTAAAGGCTACTGTTGAAAAGAATCCATTTTTCAATCAAGTCAATATACGCAACTGCTTGAATGAGATTTTATGGATTTTAGAAAGAAAACTCACAGTGCATTAATAAGAAATGTAAGAAATATATACATATATATTATAAAAAATATAGAAAGCTCATTTTTCCCTAAAAGAAATAGGTCCTTTGCTTTAGATTTTTCCACAAGCCAAGTCAGTTTTTCATTAGAAAATTAAGTAACAAACAGATGTGAATTGTTAGTACATAAAAATATAGCAGATGTGCACAATTCTGATTTCAGCGTAACAGTTACTTCTTGTCACAACGTTCATGTTAGTCAGATTTTCTATGAATTTGTTTTTATTATTTTCTGTCTCTGGCCTATAGGAATGTTCTGCATTTCATCCCATATTGGCTAAATCATGTACAGGTAGTCCTTGACTTACAACAGTTCATTTAGTGACCATTCAAAGTTACAACAACACTGAAAAAAGTGACTTATGACCATTTTTCACAGTTACAATCTTTGCAGCATCTCCATGATTATGTGATCAAAATTCAGATGCTTGGCAACTGGTTCTTAGTTATGACCGTTGCAGCATCCTGGGATCATGTGATCACTTTTTGTGACCTTCTGACAAGCAAAGTCAATGAAGAAGCCAGATTCACTTAACAACCAGGTTACTAACTTATCAACTGCAGTGAGTCACTTAACAACTGTGCAAGAAAGGTCATAAAATGGGGCAACACTCACTTAGCAAATTCTCACTTAATAACATAAATATTAGGCTCAATTGTGGTTGTAAGTCGAGGACACCCTGTATTCCTTGGATAGCTACGAAGTTTTATCTGCGTTTAGCAAACTATCTCATTCACCATCAATGCTACATAAAATATTTGACAAATTTGGATATCAAAACAATTGTATCCCTTTTGTGCATTAAGATAAGAGGCTGTAAAACTGGTCTTCTTTGTGTTACAATTAGAGATTCACATCAAGAATTCATTTTCAGCGGAGTCATGTTGAATGGACTGAGAATAATGAACAATATGGTTTCATGAATGGAACTAGGCATTCGTGCATTGACTTCGTTATCTATGCCCAACTGCATGGCAGCAGCACGACCATTTAGGTGATTTCAAAAAGGCATATGGGTGGAAAGTACTAGAAAATCCAGAGCAGTAGGTTAGATTGGAAAGTTTGAAAAACGTATGAGCAGATGGAAGATAGAATAGAATTGCCAAGAATATATATTTTATGGAAGACAACTTTGCCCAAGCCAATCCCACTTCCTTCTTATTATGCATGTGCATTTTTGATCAAACCAGAGAAAAGTCCATATTAGTCATGGAAGAACAAATAAGCGACATGGCACAGGGAACGGGAAAGCAACTTCTAGCAGTAGAGAGTTTTCAGGATGTAATATTTCATACTAAAGAACGGTCAGTTTTATAGTCCTTCTTCTCCCTTCAACAGAATAAATGGTAACATGATAGCATGTTTGTTACATGTAAATTTGCAGCTGGGTGATTAGGTTCTTGTATTAGTTGTCTTCCATTTTATGCTGTTCTGGGCTAAAAGACTTTTGTAAAAGGCATTGAGTTGGCAGTCACAAGACAATCCCAACTATAGTAGAAGGAAAAATTTCCTTCCCAGTAAAATGTATCTTGATTAAGGAAATCATCAAGAAAGAAACATCTTTTTTGGTTTTAATTTTCAGAAAGGAAATGGAAGTTAAACCTCTTCCCCTAGTACACCAAAAATGCATTCCATTGAATATTTTTGTATTGCTG
>NW_015400605.1:0-1290 GCF_001527695.2 Protobothrops mucrosquamatus
TATTGTTTGGGTACATATGTTCAGTTAACAATAGTTGATATAGTAATAAGTAACTGTAATAAGTGTAATAAGCAATAATCATAAACTATCAGTTAATTAATGCATATCATTCTTCTTATTAATATTCAAAATAACATATCACATTCATTTCTCACTAGTTCGTTTTCCTAACCATTGGTAAAAATTATCCCATGTTCTAAAATAACTGAATCTTCTTTCTCTTTAATCTCTAAAGTCAATCTATACATTTCTGCACATTCTAGCTTTTTCTTAATTAAAACCTCTTCAGTTGGTAAGTTTTCATTTTTCCAATATTGGGCAAATACTATTCTCGCTGCTGTCAGTATATGCAATATTAAGTATTCATTCTCCTTCTGATAATTAGGTCCTAATATTCCTAACAAAAACAGTTCTGGTTTAAATTCTATCTTTCTTTTAATCATTTTTTCCAAACATGTATGTATCTTACCCCAAAACGTTTTTGCTTTAAGGCATGTCCACCAGATATGATAGTAAGTACCTGGCCTTTGTTTACATTTCCAGCAATTATTTGAAGTGTTTTTAAACATTTTTGCTAATCTTACTGGTGTCATATGCCATCTGTAAAACATTTTATACAAATTTTCTTTATATGAAACTGCTTTAGTCAATTTGATATTTCTATTTCATAGTTTTTGCCAGTCTTCTAAATCTATAGAATGTCCAAAATTTTTGCCCATGCTATCATTGTTTCTTTTACTTGTTCTTTTTCTATCTTTAAATTTAGCAGAAATCTATAGAGTTTCTTAATCAAGTTTTCATCTGTTTTTAACAATATTTGATCAAGTTCTGTCTTTTCTTTATAAAATTCCATTATTTTTACATCTTTTTCATATCTTGTTTGGATTTGTAAACATGGCCACCAAGGTAAGTCAATACCTTGTCATTGTAATTCTTGTCTATCTTTCAATTTTCCTTCGTTGTCCAAAATATCTTTATAAGTCACTACTTTGTCATAGTTAATTAAATTTGGGTAAGCAAAAGCTTCCATTGTTGAAAGCCATTCAGGTAGCTTAATATAAATTTTCTCTTTTATTCTTTCCCATTCTAAAAGAAGAGCATTCCTTATGAAATGGTTTTGGAAATATCTGTGTGTTTTATTCTTCCTGTACCATAGGAAGGCATGCCAACCAATTTGTAGGTCATGCCCCTCTAAGTACAATAGTCTTTTGTTTCTCAGCATTATCCATTCTTTAAGCCATGGTAAAATAGCTGCTTGATAATATAGTCTCCAGTCCAGGAGTCCAAATC
>NW_015400606.1:0-5000 GCF_001527695.2 Protobothrops mucrosquamatus
TGAAATCAATTTGGGGTTAGTGAAAAAAATTGGTTATGTCCTGATATTCACATAACTCCAGGAATCACAGAATGGAACATAGCATAGCAACATGGCAAGAGCTAATAACTAATAATTAAGACAAATCAATCATTAAATATATCCACTGGCTGTATTATATATCAGTAGTGGATATCATTTCTGAATATTATGATTACATGTATAAACTGTGTGTGTGTGTGTGTGTAATAATAATAATAATGCCCAGATATATGCCATACATTAAAAGAAGACAAAGTGATCTCTTTTCCTTTTGTTTACTGTTTTTACCTATTCTTTAAGAAATGTAAAAGTGTTGAGATGGTTTATATGGGGAAAAAAGGATTTAAACCTTTAAACATAATTAACTGTTGAGAAAATCTTAACCAGCAAGAATACTTTGAACTTTACGGGAGAAACAAATCTAAATAAGGACTGTAACAGGATATAAGATGAGGCAACCGGAATGATTAGATAGAAAAGAAATATTATATTGACGTGAGCATTATTTCTAGGAATATTGGGGGAAAAAATCATATATATAACTGTTATTTATCAAAATAATAAGAACTGTATTATTTCAAAGCTTGCAAAGAAGTCATTTTGGGGAAAAGGGGAAATCAACTAAATGTACTCTGTGGATTATGGATTATAGAAACCAGCTGTTAATGATTTTTCTTTACAAATGTAAACCCAGCAAACACACTGTTTACCAACTATTAAGTGATTTATGTTTTAAAAAATCAATAAAATATATGGTAAAATAAAAAAATAAAAAAAATAAAAATAAAAGAAGACGAAGTGAACAATGACAGCTTCTATCATTACCAATGATCACTTCCTTAGAAAAGTTTTTGCAAGTTTCTGGCTTTTGCCTGTAATACCATGATAGCAATCTGGCATATTTCTGTTCAACCACTCAAGGTCAAATGGATGTCACATAAAAGAATATTGGCGTTTTCGTTGGCGTGAGAAATTTTGCAAATCCTTTAGAATGATCCCTAATCCTGTGACCGACGAATGCGATTTGAATTTCGTCTGACTCTAATTAATATAGAAAGAGATCATGGTTAAACAACGCACAAAACAGTGCGTTGAAAAGAGTTCTTTACACAACTTTATTTATTTATGGTCCCAGAACCGGTAAATTAGTACTCTTGACTCTTTATCTTATTGACTTCAGCTTCTGACTCAACTTTCCCTCTTAAAAGAGATTATAGTTTAGCCATATAGTTTTTTTTTTCCACATAAAGATGGTGAATATTGGATGAATGTGTTCTATAAAAGCAAAACACAATGTTATTTTGTGTGTTCTTTGTTTACGTGAAATCAAAGAGAATATCAACGTTCTAGTATTCTCTTTAAATATATATTCCCTCAAGTGGCCTTGAATTTTCCCACCAAATCTCTATATGGTAATTTCATGCCAGTTACTTTATCCAGGCCACAGTATTCTTGCATTTTAGCGTCTCAGTGTCGGGAGTCATGTTTATATCTTTTATGTATTTGTAATTACAACTTTTAAAAATCCTAACACAACAGCGTACTTTTTTTACCCCCCTAATAGGACATTCGTGTAAACTCTTGAAAAAGAACATGGGGCTAATTGTCATAAATGAAGGCTCCCTTGATGTAAGTATAGCCTAACATTTGAATTACAGTCTACGTACTGGGTATAAACTAGCTTAAAAAATAAATACGGATGAATGGTTTATTTTAGCTGTGGTTTGTTCTCCAAGCTTATTTCAATATAATCCCTGTACGTTTCGTTACCAGATTAAGTAACCTCATCTGCAGGATGTCCTTGCCCTCTTCTCCTTAGCTTCTAAAATGTCTTGTGTGCCAGTGTGGTTGTGCGATTGGTTGTTTGTTTGGAGGTATATTTGAACTCTGAGCAGCTGATTGGTTCTCCTGTTGATTGGCAGTTCGAATGGTCTGATATCTCACATACTCATATGCTGGATCTGGATCAATATGCTTGTTAATTGCTCCTTTGGTGGAATACCAGGCCTCAATAAATTCACGTGTGTGGTGGGTGTTGGTGTGCCATCATCATCATCATCATCATCATCATCATCATCAAGTTGGATGATGATGATGATAAAGTTGGAAGGGACCTTGGAGGTCATCTAGTCCAACCCCCTACTCAGGCAGGAAACCCTGCACCATTTCAGACCAATGGCTGTCCAGTCTCTTCTTAAAAACTTCCAGTGTTGGAGCATTCACAGCTTCTGGAGGCAGGTTGTTCCACTGGTTAATTGTTCTCACTGTCAGGAAGTTTCTCCTTAGTTCTAGGTTGCTTCTCTCCTTGATTAGTTTCCATCCATTGCTTCTTGTCCTGCCTTCAGGCGCCTTGGAAAACAGCTTGACTCCCTCTTCTTTGGGGCAGCCCCTGAGATACTGGAACACTGCTATCCTGTCCCCCCTCGTCCTTCTCTTCCTTAAACTAGACATCCCCAATTCCAGCAATTGTTCCTTATATGCTTTAGCCTCCAGTCCCCTAACCATCTTTGTTGCTCTTCTCTGCACTCTTTCCAGAGTCCCAACATCTTTTTTACATCGTGGTGACCAAAACTGGATGCCGTATTCCAAGTGTGCCCTTACCAATCGAATTGGTGTTGTTTATCACCAATGTGGTTTATAATCAGGGATTTTTGGTCATGCCGTTTAACTGCTAGTCGATGTTCCTATTTTACAGGCAACAAGAGAGACCTTAAGCCATCACTGCAGCACTCTGGGCGATGCTTTGAGGAAGGAAAACGATTTTGCACTCATCATTGACGGAAAAACCTTAAAATACGCTTTGACATTTGGCGTAAGGCAGTATTTCTTGGATTTGGCCCTGTCCTGCAAAGCTGTCATTTGTTGCAGGTAAACCTTTCTTTTACTTTGCTCCTATAATTTTTAGGTAGCTACTGTCTCATATTTGAATTAATACAGTTCTTACTATATCGATTAAATAAAAATAACTTTCTTACATTTACATCAATTAAGTTTTGTTTCACATCCAGCAATTTCTCCCATGCAATTTCATACCCTTTCTGTGATAACACTGGTATTGATTGCCTGAGGGCGATTAAAGTTTATTATCGTTAGCCATAGTAGCCCCATTTTAACGGGGGTATACTGAGGGGAAACGGACACCAGCCAGAGCATAAAAATAAATTTTAAGTAACGCAAGATCGGAAGATGTGGGGAGACCTGGCCTATAAAATTGCCAAGAGCATGAGCTCTTCCTATTGAGGAAGATAAAATTATCGCTGATGCCACAATTACTACATGGAAGTAAAATTATTTATTTTAGATAGGAACTAATGGCATCCTAGCATTTCATACTTAAGAAATATAAAGTTGCATAAATACAAAGTTCTGTGTACAGTATTATTAAATTATTTATGCCCTATTATATTTATTTACTTCTTTGGTAACATCTGCCTTTTTCTCATCTGTGGTCCAGGAATGTGTGTGTGTGTGTAGGTAGGTAGGTAGGTAGGTAGGTAGGTAGATAGATAGATGATAGATAGATAGATAGATAGATAGATAGATAGATAGATAGATAGATAGATAGATAGATAGATAGATAGATATGGATGGATGGATGGATGGATGGATGGATGGATGGATGGATGGATGGATGGATGGATGGATGGATAGATAGATATGAGAGAGAGATGATAGATGAGAGGAAGAGAGGAAAAGATAGAGGGATATATGTATGTATGTATGTATGATAGATAGATAGATAGATAGATAGATAGATAGATAGATAGATAGATAGATAGATAGATAGATAGATAGATAGATATGAGAGATGATAGATGAGAGGAAGAGATAGAGGGATATATGTATGATAGATAGATAGATAGATAGATAGATAGATAGATAGATAGATAGATAGATAGATAGATAGATAGATAGATAGATAGATAGATAGATAGGAGAGAGAGATGATAGATGAGAGGAAGAGAGGAAAAGATAGAGGGATATATGTATGTATGTATGTATGTATGTATGTATGTATGATAGATAGATAGATAGATAGATAGATAGATAGATAGATAGATAGATAGATAGATAGGAGAGAGAGATGATAGATGAGAGGAAGAGATAGAGGGATATATGTATGTATGTATGTATGATAGATAGATAGATAGATAGATAGATAGATAGATAGATAGATAGATAGATAGATAGATAGATAGATAGATAGATAGATAGATAGATAGATAGGAGAGAGAGATGATAGATGAGAGGAAGAGATAGAGGGATATATGTATGTATGTATGTATGTATGTATGTATGATATAGATAGATAGAGACAGACAGACAGACAGACAGACAGACAGATAGATAGATATAGAGATATAGATATAGATGTGTGTGTGTATGTATATGTATTTGTATATATGTATATGATCAATAACAATATTGTTTTTCCTTTTTTTTTCTAGAGTTTCACCTCTGCAGAAATCTGACATTGTAGAAATGGTTAAGAAACAGGTGAAGGTGGTGACATTGGCCATTGGTGACGGAGCCAATGATGTCAGCATGATACAAACGGCACACGTAGGTGTCGGCATCAGTGGCAACGAAGGGCTCCAAGCTGCCAATTCTTCAGACTATTCAATAGCTCAGGTGGGGTCTCCCGCTGGTTGAGAATATTAAACCATCGCCAATATGTGATTGTAAGCGTCAACGGCTTAAACCCTGCCTGTCTTTTGTTTTTTTCTTTGTTTGCAGTTCAAGTACTTGCAAAATTTACTTCTGGTCCACGGTGCCTGGAATTACAGTAGAATTGCTAAATGCATTTTGTATTGCTTCTACAAGAATATTGTCCTTTACATTATTGAGGTAAGAATGGGCTCACATCAGGAAAAAGAGAAAAAAAAAACCCCTCTCAATCTTTTTTTCCCCCTTAAATCTTAACTGAAAGGTGTGGCGTTGCCATTTCAAGCGTTCCTTCCTATTTCGATTTTTGAAAT
>NW_015400607.1:0-1761 GCF_001527695.2 Protobothrops mucrosquamatus
CAGTGTATATATTCCTAACAATTTGTTCCTCATCATACATATAATTCTTAATCTCTATATATACATATTTTTCTATACAATACAGTCTCTAATTTGTTTCTCTATATACTAACATACAGTTTTATATATCTCTATCTTAACACTAACTTAAAACCCGAACAGTTCTCCTTGATTCACACCAACAATAGAATTTGTCCCATTTCAAAGTAATCTGACTCCGTCTTGTCCTTCATTTCCATTACAATTTTTGACTGGCTAATTGTTTCCCCCAGAAGCTGACTATTCTGTGGATTTGGCAAATTAATTGTTCACAATGATTCTCAGTCATCCAGGTCATGGTTGTCCCAAAGGTGCTTTTTCAAGAGGCAATTAGACTTTCTTTTTTCTTTTTTGGTCAAAGAGGCCATCTTTGTCAAAACTGAACAGCCCTCTCTCAACAGATGGGGAAGGATATGACATCAAAGATCTCTAGTATACAACACAGTCTTTTCAGCAGTTTCAAGAAAGCTCCACTCAGGTGACCTTGAAGACACAGATAAACCTCCAAGTGGCCTCAACAACTCTCAAAGAATGCAAATGACTAGCTGTCTGCAAGGCATATAAATCCTTCCATCCAGTCAGAGTTGAAGAAGCTTCTTGGGTGAGAAGCAAAAAGTCTTCAAAGAAAAACAAGAAAGTCCAGTTGCCTCCTGAAAAATTGGGACAATTGTTCACAATCCTAGATGGATTGGCTTTGAATCCTGCTGAGAAAATTAAATTTCTCTGAGGTAAGAGTCTGTGACCATTATAAGCTGGTATGACATAAAATGAATTAACATTCATAACAAGAGTCTGCAAGGAAAGAAATATATCTCTTTTTTTAACTACATTGGAAGCAAACTCTTGAAGTTCCATAAATGTTAAACACAGATCAGTAACCTCCTCGCACACAAAGAAAATCATACAGTGCAAAAACAAACCACAATTCTGTCTCTTCTACTAAGACTACAATATTATTAATTATTTCAAGTTAATGTGTCAATCTTTTCTATCTCACTAAAAAGCATCATGTGAAAATTTTGCTAGACTACATCCATGGAGGTTAATATTAATGGATCCATCTGGTGATAACCATGGCATATGGAAGATTGTGATTTATAATTTAAAATAATAATAAAATTATTATTTGTCAATGGATAAATCGTGAAAGAACAAAAATAATTTTGTGTGCCTGTAAAGCTAAGAGATAGGAAAAGAATACTGAATAAATGAGGATGGCCTGATGAAAACATGCAAGGAAAGTGATATCTATGTTTAATTGTGAGTAAAAGACTAAAATGAAAACCAGAGAGTATGCATTGATGTGATGTGTATATTTGAAATTAGGAATCCTTATGTTGCTGATATTTGTGAAGTATAACAATGTAAAAACCAGATATAGATTTAGAAACAAAAGTGCAATAACATGAGTGAATCCAGTCCAGTAGAGAAAAAAGTAACAGTTAAGTGATATTAATTGTTAATTGGAACAACAAGTACATAGAAAGTGCTAGGCCTTTCAGAGACCAAAAATGAATATGAATTGTGACTAATGAGAGTTCACTGAAGAAAAAAAACCTCTTTCAAAGATATGGTTTCAACCTAAATCTAGTCATACATAGACACGCCAAAGACATTAATATAATTTTAAAATATGATCAGGGAGTAAGAGGAAGATAATGTGAGGTCTTGGGTTTTTAAAGTATTTATGGCTATATAAATAATGCTTTCAGTGATGTTAGA
>NW_015400607.1:10751-13161 GCF_001527695.2 Protobothrops mucrosquamatus
GGCCTCCTCGCCGAGCCCGCGGCCGAGCCGCCGGCCGAGTCCGAGGCCATCGCGGCCTCCAAATCCGCCGGACTACGGCCTCCGCCCTCGCCGAGCCGCAGGCCGGGTTACCAGCCAGATCTGCATCCGTCGCGGCCTCCCCGGCCGTCGCAGCCGAGTCCGGGTCCGGATGCATCCGTCGCCTCTGTCGCGGCCTCCGTCGCGGCCTCCACAGCTGCCGCAGCCTCCACAGCTGCCGCGGTCTCCAGCTCCGAATCCATCGCGGCCTCCGCTGTTATCGAGGCCGCGGCCGAGTCCAGGCCAGGTTTTCTGTCGGGCCGGATCCAGGGCCGAGTCCGGCCAGATCTTCCGCCTGGCTCCGCCAGGCTCCGCCGAGCACCGGCCCTTCGTCCCCTCAATATCCTCGCCAGACTAAACTGCTGGCGAGCTCAGCTCTCCAAATTGGGGTCGCGGCAGAGCCCTCGGCCCACGGGAGGCCCCCCATTTCTGTTTGGGACTCCGCTCCGTCACGGAGCCACCCCGGGTAGGTCCGCCATGTTGCGCACCAGAAGATCCAGAAGTTGTTTGTTAATAACATATGGATATTATTTCTGTTTTCTTTTAACTTAATATGTCTGCTGTAAGGAATGCAATTATATCTTCCAAGCAATATATAGTATTGTTTGAAGAATGAGGAAAGCCACATTTGAAGTACTCCCATTTTTGGCAAATAAATTTTTATTTGATTTATCTTCCTTCAATTTAGAAGTTGCTTGTTTGCCATTGACTTACTACATATAATCCATAATTCCTGAAAAATGTATGGTTCAGCTTTATATCAGCATTCAGATTAGGAAGAGGAAAGTAGGATGGATTTTTAATAGGAAACAGATTGTGACATATGGGAGAACAGATAGTATATTAAGAGCCGTGTTGCCTAACCCAACATTTTGAATACAATGCCAGCTCAAATTTTAGAATTGTGAAATCTTTAAATCACTTTTGTCAGGGTAGAACTTAGATAGAAAGAAATTAGGTAAAAAGAAAGAAGGGAACAAGAAAATACACTGGGAATAGAGAACTCTGTTATAAAAATGCTGTGCAGATTGCCATAATAAATAAGGAAAAGGTGGCTAACAGTCTTTGCAGTGTAAGAGTAGAAGAAAGAAACTGAAGTGTTAATGCTATATTTTGTCCATAGATATGAATGTGGGGTTTTTTTAGCTAAACAAAAGCTGCTTTCTGTCCCATTAAGGTTGCTGTGAATGCAATAAAGGAATTTAGGAGAGAAAACAGCCTGTCCACCACCACCACCATTGACAGGGCAAGATACTATATAAAAACAGAGGGCAAATTCTGTTCTCTTCTAGCACTGAAGTTATTACCTAACCTGATAATGAAATCTCTACAAGCAAACACAAGCTCAGAGAAAACCAAGGACTTCAAAGGAATTTTATACATTCAAGCCTTGGATTTCTTATTTGTTTGCCTTGTGCAGTACTGCAGGCATCTGAAGGCAAGCTTGACAGTAAAAGCAGATCCTCTTTACTTAATAAATCATAAAGCCTTTCTGTTGCATGCAAAGATGCCTTGCCCACTCAGTTTGTAGATCCCACAATAAAGGTAGAAACCACAGATGGTAGGATCTTATAGTCTGGGCCAATCTGCAAATGTGCATGCCCTACTCATCATTGTAAGTATCAAGAATCCCTACAACTCTATTTGGTTTGGACCTTTTGATTTCCCTATAGTTGGGGGAAAGTATTAGTTGCAAACTCTACAATCCACATATTCAGTGATAAAGCATGAAGAAGTTCAGGGTCACAAGAGGAGATAGAATAGAATAACAGAGCTGGAAGGGATCTTGGAAGTCTTCTAGTCCAACCCCTTGCTTAGGCAGAAAACGCTATACCATTTCAGGCAAACGGTTGTCCAGTCTCTTCTTTAAAAGTTCCATTGTTGCAGCACCCACAACTTCTGGAGGCAAGTTGGAGACATCATGTTTATTTTCAGGAATATGAAGTTCTCTGCCTACAGATTCTTGAGTCCTCTTTCTCCCTCTTCAAAACTCAGCAGGGCACTTCCCCTGCCTAATAGAAAAGAGTCTGAGAAACAGCAGAAGTTGACCCCTTGGCTTCTAGCAATTTTATTTGCACCATCTCTAAAAGCCTGATCCCAAAGACTACCTTTATGTTCCAGTTTCATTTCCAGCAGGACAAATGGGGGGGGGGGGTGATGAAATTTCTAAGGGAGGAAGAAGAAAGGCTAGGAATTGAGACATCCCATGTGAAAATGTCATGCCGATAACAGATAACATACAGTATATAACAGATAATATATATGTCTGAGAATAAGGCATCTACAAATTCTTTATGAAATAAGGAAAGTAGAAAGAAATCCAAGAGTTAACTCTTAGTTGTGTTCATTCATC
>NW_015400607.1:15711-16866 GCF_001527695.2 Protobothrops mucrosquamatus
CAAACCACTTCTGACAATGTTGGCTGGAAAGTTACATGGACTTGTCGGTGTAGTCACCAAGAGCCAAGACTGACTTGAAAGTACTATAAATAAATAAGTAAATCAATACATACAAATATAAGAATGTTTGCCACATTTTTAAAATAATAAGCATATTTTTATATAAAGCTGCAAATAATAGGCCTTTCTATGATGGATTCATCCCTTTAACATTTCTAGAATTTTGTCACTTCAGACATAAGAAAACAAAATTCGACAGGAAGATTCTGCAGAATAAATTTTGAGAAGTGTAATTTTCTATGATTCACAGAAAAGATTTGTCTTCATACTGTCTTGAGTAGACCCAAAGCGTGAAGAAGGGAACAGAATTTAATGTGGTGCTGTCCATGGTGCTAATCCAAATACTGAGGGAAAAAAATATTAGAAACAATTCTATATCATGCTTCAGTATATTTATGTTATGGTAATTGATGCCCCAACATCAGCATAATGGATTCCAGTCCAGTTTAGGAATTCAGCAAGTAGGGAGAAGCAGGACATGTATAACATTTATTCCCTATTTTCATAGTCTCATCTACAGAATTTTGAAAGTTTAGCAAAAATCAAGTTTCTAATGTAGCTAAACATTCTTATAAAGTTGACTTTTTGTTAATGTTCCATCCATATTATTTATTATTATTATTTATTATTTAAATTTATATACCACCCTATCTCCCTTACGGGACTCAGGGCGGTGAACAGGCAAGAATAAAAATCACAGTAAATATTACATAAAAGCCTGCTCTAAAATATAAAACCCCTAACAAAACCCAATCAAAACTACGCCAGGCCGGCCGCATGGAACAGATGAGTTTTCAGGGCGCAGGTCCGCAATTGTACGTAGGTCGGGGGGCAGGTCATTCCAGAGGACAAGAGCTGCCACAGAGAAGGCTGTCCCCCTGGGGGTCACCAGCCGGCATTGGCTGGCCGACGGTACCCTAAGGAGGCCCTCTCTGTGGGAGCGGACTGGTCGAAGGGAGATATTTGGTAGGAGGCGGTCTTGCAAATACCTAGGTCCATTGCCATGGAGCGCTTTAAAAGTTGTTACTAACACCTTGAAGCGCACCCAGAAGGCCACCGGCAGCCAGTGCAGCTCGCGCAGGAGAGGTGTTACAT
>NW_015400608.1:0-2841 GCF_001527695.2 Protobothrops mucrosquamatus
ACAAAGCATCATTAGTCACACAAAGTCAAGTTAAACTAATATTTATGGACAAGGAATAATAGGTTAAGGTTACCATATTCGCCCTGCAATGCTTTGATCAATAGATACAAAAGGAGATTTTGCAGACCAAGTGTGTTGCATATAACATTGGCAATCTTCCCTCAATAAATTTCAAACCCTTCCATAGATTACAGGTAATCCCCGAGTTGCAAGCATTCCCTTAGCAAACATTCAAAGTTACACGATAAGCGCCCCCTGGTGCTTTTGAGCAAATCCCAAAATTACGAATATTGTGGCACCACGGCAGTCGTTCACCCTTACTAGTGACCACAGTGGCACTGCAACATTCACCCTGGTTATTCCCTCCCTCCTCACCCCCGCTCCGGGTCTCCCTAGGCGCTAGGCCTTCAATACCTTGCGAAGATCAAGATCCTTTGGTGCGTTCACAGAGAATGGAGGCCTAAAGTAACACAAGATCACATAAGATAAGTGGTGTGAGATCTCACACTACTGATCTCATGGTACTTTGGGCCCCTGTTCTCTACAACAGGGAATGGAACTGAAACCGGGGGATGCTTCTGCGTACCTCCAGTGGCTGGATCCAGGCGCTGGAGGCTTTTTCCAGGCCATTGCCACCCAGATCTGAGGCCGGGGGATGCTTCTGTGGCCTTTCGGATGCCCAATCCGGGCATTGGAGGCCTTTACTAGGCTGCTTCCGCCTGGAAATGGGCCTCCGGAGGGCCGCAGAAGCATCCCCCGGCCTCAGATCTGGGTGGCAGCAGCCTGGAAAAGGCCTCTGGTGCCCAGATCCAGCCTCTGGAAGCAAGCAGAAGCATCCCCCAGCCTCACTTCCAGGTGGCAGCAGCCTGGAAAGGCCTTCGGCGCCCAGATTGAGCATCTGGAGGGCCGCGGAAGCATCTCCTGGCCTCAGATCCATGCAGCAGCAGCCTGGAAAAGGCCTCCGATGCCCTGATCCAGCCTCCGGAAGGCTGCAAGACCATCCCCCAGCCTCACTTCCGGGTGGCAGCAGCCCGGAAAAGGCCTCTTGATGCCTGGGTCCGGCCTCCGGAGGCACACAGAAGCGTCCCTCAGCCTCAGATCGAGGTGGCAGCAGGAACCGTGGAAGAGAGGAGACAGATCTTTTCAAAGTGAGTCTGGTGTGGCATGAAGGGAGGGGGAAGCATGAAGTACCTTAGTGGGTTGGGGAGGTCTTGGGGGCCGATTCCATCACTAGGCCTCTCAATGGCCTTCCCAACCTGAGATACCTCATGTTCACTTAACAAGCCACCTGCGTTTTAAAATCACTCGAGGTACGAGATTCACTCCTATGAGTTTTTGAGTTACGAATGGAATGGGCAGGCTCCATTACATTAGTAACTCAAGGACTACCTGTATAGCATTCAGTCTTTTGTCTCTACCTTGAGAGCGACTTTAAAGTGAAGTTCTATGATAAAACATTAGCCTAATTTATGTAAGCTTTTCACCACTGAAAACATCTGGACAATTTACACCTCTGGAGCCTTCTGGAGCCTTTATTGATCTTAATAAACATATTATCCACTTACTGAGTGCTCTTTCTTGCTCAGCAATATGGCTATTATTGTTTATATTTCTTGTTTCTACAGGTAGTCCTCCACTTACGACCACAATTGAACCCAAAATTTATGTTCCTGAACAAGACATTTGTTAAGTGAATTTTGCCCCATTTTACGATCTTTCTAGCCACAGTTGGTAAATGAATCACTGCAGTTGATAAGTTAGTAACATGATTGTTAAGTGAATCTAATTTTCTCAGTGACTTTGTTTGTCAGAAGGTCATAAAAGATGATCACATGACCCCAGGACACTGCAGCCATCATAAATATGAGTCAGTTGCCAAGTGTCTGAATTTTGATCACATGGCCATGGGGATGCTGTGATGATCATAAGAGTGAAAAATGGTCATAAGTCACTTTTTTCAGTGTCATTGTGAGTTCAAATGGTCACTAAATGAATTGTTGTAAGACGAGGACTACCTGTAATCGAAATAAATTCAACAAGACAAATTAACAGTTGGGCATATCAACATTCCTAACAATGTTGTGAATATCTTGTCGGCACTTAGAACTGAATATTGGCATCAACATAGAAAGCAATTATCAGAATAACTGCATCTACATGGAGGGAAGTGGATAGTAGGGTGTCCCAGGGCTCTGTTCTAGGCCCAGTGCTCTTCAACATCTTCATCAACGATTTGGACGAGGGGATAGATGGGGAACTCATCAAATTTGCAGATGACACCAAGCTGGCAGAAATAGCCAACACTCCAGAAGACAGGCCTAAGATACAGGAGGACCTGGACAGACTTGAACACTGGGCGCTATCTAACAAAATGAAATTCAATGGTGAAAAAAGTAAGGTTCTACATTTAGGCAAGAAAAACCAAATGTACAGGTATAGTATAGGGGGTACCTTGCTCAATAGTAGTAACTGTGAGAGGGATCTTGGAGTCCTAGTGGACAATCATTTAAATATGAGCCAGCAGTGTGCTGCAGCTGCCAAAAAGCCAACTCAGTGCTGGGCTGCATTAACAGAGGGATAGAATCAAGATCATGTGAAGTATTAATACCACTTTACAATGCCTTGGTAAGGCCACACTTGGGATACTGCATCCAGTTTTGGTCACCACGATGTAAAAAAGATGCTGAGACTCTAGAAAGAGTACAGAGAAGAGCAACAAAGATGATTAGGGGACTGGAGGCTAAAACATATAAGGAACGGTTGCTGGAATTGGGTATGTCTAGTTTAATGAAGAGAAGGACGAGGGGGGACATGATAGCAGTGTTCCAATATCTCAGGGGC
>NW_015400608.1:3364-6114 GCF_001527695.2 Protobothrops mucrosquamatus
ATGCTGAGACTCTAGAAAGAGTACAGAGAAGAGCAACAAAGATGATTAGGGGACTGGAGGCTAAAACATATAAGGAACGGTTGCTGGAATTGGGTATGTCTAGTTTAATGAAGAGAAGGACGAGGGGGGACATGATAGCAGTGTTCCAATATCTCAGGGGCTGCCACAAAGAAGAGGGAGTCAAGCTATTCTCCAAAGCCCCTGAAGGCAGGACAAGAAGCAACGGATGGAAACTAATCAAGGAGAGAAGCAACCTAGAACTAAGGAGAAACTTCCTGACAGTTAGAACAATTAACCAATGGAACAACCTGCCTCCAGAAGCGGTGAATGCTCCAACACTGGAGGCTTTTAAAAAGAGACTGGACAGCCATCTGTCCGAAATGGTGTAGGGTTTCCTGCCTGAGCAGGGGGTTGGACTCGATGACCTCCAAGGTCCCTTCCAACTTTATTATTATTATTATTATTATTATTATTATTATTATTGTTATTGTTATTGTTATTGTTATTGTTATTATTATTATTATTAATTAATTGAGCATATTTTCATTTACCATTTAACACCACTTCTCACAGAGTATGCAGACATCAAGCTGTTTATCATATCAGCGAACATCTGCTTCCTTTACGATTACTATAGGTAACTTTCTCTTCTCCAGCTGAGTTATTATATCATACTTCTTTCTCAGGATTAAACTCTGTATGCCTTCCAACATATGCATGTTCGTGAAAATGAATGCAATTATATAGCTGATGTTTTTAATGCCAAAAGGGGCTTCACTGTTTTCTTTAGAATAGGTGGTGAAGCTCAATGGAAATTGTTTTGTCCTAGCTCTAACTTAAAAGCTGAAACCATGAGACATGTAGGTAGTCCTTGACTTATAATATTTTGTTTAGTGACCGTTCAGTTACAATGGCACTGAAAAAAGTGACTTTCACACAACCATTGGAGCATCGCCATGGTCACGTGAACAAAATTCAGATGCTTGGCAATGCAACAGACCCATATTTATGACGGTTGCAGTGTTCCGGGGTCATATGATCACCTTTTGTGACCATCTGACAAGCAAAGTCTATGGGGAAGCCAGATTCACCTAACAACCATGTTATTATTATTAATTGTTATTAACAATTGCAGTGTTTCAGTTAACAGCTGTGACAGGAAAGGTTCATAAAATGAGGCAAAACTCACAACTGCTGTCTCTCTTAGTAACAAACATTTTGGGCCTAATTGTGGTCGTAAGTCAAGGACTACCTGTACATTTCCAGATCTTATTCTATTGGCTCAAACTCTCTGCCAACTCATTAACATTCCATTTTAGATAACTATATGCAATTCATTAGTTTTAGGAGTTAGCCAGGTCCAGATACTCAACAGTGTGGCAGAGTTTCGATAAAAGGGTACAAACAGTTTACCTTCTATTATATTCTCTTTAGATTTACATTTTGTCATACATTCATGTATGAAGTGTGATAGCTCCTAGAATAAGATCTGACAGTCCCCAATAAGGATTAGTTATGTACTGCCTTCTGGTGGTCAATGTAAACTGAAAACACCATGCAGGATATACATAATCTGAAAATAGAAAAAAAAAACCTCCACCAAGAGGGAGTGGAAATCATGCTAAACTTTGTACACTAAGGCATTGTAACATCTGTGTTTTTCTCTCTTCTCTAGTCCAAACTGATCCAGATCTTTTGACCATCCATCATGGGTCTTGATTTCCAGCCCATTCACGCTCATGGTCTTGGTAGCCTTCCTCTGAACTTGCTTCAATTTGTCATTGTTCTTCTTAAACTTTGATGACCAGAACTGGACACGTTATTCCAAGCAGTGTTTTGCCAGAACAGATAAGAGTAGAACAATTACTTCTTATGATTTGTACTTTGATCCCATCGATGCAGAATATAAATAGCAAAATAGCATGTTAAAATGCCATTGATTAGTCTTTAAGGTATCATAGATCTTTTTTTCTGCTGAATACTATTTTGGTTTTAATGAAGTCAACACTAGGTATAAGGTTTTGTACCTAATGCATACCTTTCACTACACTAGAAGTATTTTCCAGGAATATTTAAATGTCTTCAAAGAAATTAAATATGGTTGTAAGTTACATGATTCAGAAGCTCAGTACTTTAAATCCTCCATGACAAGCAATAGATAAAAGCATTCTTTGAGTTTTGTTTTCTCTCATCTGTCACCTAGAAATTCATCTATATGAAAATGATACTAAACATTCTGGTTTGTCCTGCATAGCACAAAATGTTAATACTAAAGTCTTTGTTTTCTTTCTCCTAAAAAAGCTAGTGGAAAAACATGCTAAAGACAATATATAAGAGATTAAAGGCCAGCTTTAGGGGCAATGGACCCCCTTTTCTAACCATGGATCCACTTGGTTTGACAGAGACATTAGCACCTGAAAATGCCTGAGACTTGTCACTTTAATTTCTCAGAACATTTAAAATTAACACACCATGACTTTCAGGTGTTGTGAAATTAAAAGAGAGCTTCATGATCCAGATTCATAATATATCTTCTGTAAAAAGCTGTTGGCAGAATGAGTCATTCTGGGTTCTAATTGTTCCAACCAGGATGCTGATGCCAGGCCTATGTTCATTTTTCTTTTACGCGACATAAACAAGATGAATCTGAGGAAATTCAAATGAAACCAATTTGCATATTCATTTGATTCAAAAAGAAAATAGCCTGATTATATATCAGCCTTTTTAGCTTATATTACCCCCCCCCCCCC
>NW_015400609.1:0-1278 GCF_001527695.2 Protobothrops mucrosquamatus
TGGTAAGGCCACACTTGGAATACTGCATCCAGTTTTGGTCACCACAATGTAAAAAAGATGTTGAGACTCTAGAAAGAGTACAGAGAAGAGCAACAAAGATGATTAGGGGACTGGAGGCTAAAGCATATAAGGAAAGGCTGCTGGAATTGGGTATGTCTAGTTTAATGAAGAGAAGGACGAGGGGGGACATGATAGCAGTCTTCCAATATCTCAGGGGCTGCCACAAAGAAGAGGGAGTCAAGCTCTTCTCCAAAGCGCCTGAAGGCAGGACAAGGAGCAACGGGTGGAAGCTAACCAAAGAGAGAAGCAACCTAGAACTAAGGAGAAACTTCCTGACAGTGAGAACAATTAACCAGTGGAACAACTTGCCTGCAGAAATGGTGAATGCTCCAACACTGGAAGTTTTTAAGAAGAAACTGGACAGCCATTTGTCCGAAATGGTATAGGGTTTCCTGCCTGAGCAGGGGGTTGGACTAGATGACCTCCAAGGTCCCTTCCAACTTTACTACTACTACTACTACTACTACTACTACTACTATTATTATTATTATTATTATTATTATTATTATTATTATTATTATTATTATTATTAAGGTCCAGATTCTTACCTGTGGGACAAGGAAGTGGTTATACGTAAGAATATATAGTGGGGCTCATAATACTTTGCCTCCTATTATTCTGGCAATAAAAGAGACTACAGTAAAGACAGGAAGTCCTCTTTTAGTGTGTGTCATACATGAACTACTATTTTAGTAGCAAAAGGAAGATTTTTCATTGACTCAGTTCTTTTACATTATTGGAGTTTGGACACATTGTGTTTTCAATTTCCTCTTACTGTCCTGTTCATGAGCTCCCAAATTTTATCCAGTGAATGCACTTTTAAGATATTCACAAAGATTGAGCAAAAACTGCATCTCTGTAAGATAGGTGGTCCTCGTTTCCAACCAGCTGGCCTCAAAGGGAAGAAGAATTCTATTTTCTGAAGGGGTTTGATGACTCCCATCTCATGAACCCCATGTCACTTTGACAGGGTAACAGTGTTGCCACATTTGTTTGCCTGTGTGGCCACTTGCCAAGTTGCAGCAAGTTCACTTTCCATCCTGTTATTCTTGCAGGAATGCCATGCCTTCTTTATTGGTGCTGAAACCTTTGCGCTGGACTTCTCTTTTTCTCCTTCGGTGAAGCTTTCTCCAGCATGCTGTCCTCAGATGCCTTAGACTTCTGTTCTGAACAGCCATGCTGAAAAGCATCCACATTCATTATACTACCGAACTTCCC
>NW_015400609.1:4845-6113 GCF_001527695.2 Protobothrops mucrosquamatus
AGAAATAGAGATAAAATAATTATGAGCATTAATGATTAATGTAGAAATGAGTATTAAATTAGGAGTATTGATGTATGGAGAAATATAGAAGGCGCTCGATCGGCACCCCTAAACTGTGTCCGAAGGGAGGGAGAGCAAGAGGAGAAGAGAGATAGGAGGGAAGTAGGTAGGTAGTGGAAAAGAGGGCGGATGCGGGGAGGGGGCTGCCGAGCTCATGCTCGGCTAGCGCTCTAAACCGTGTCCGTAGGAAGAGGAGAGGGAAGGAGGTGGGATGTGTAGGGAGGTTGAAGGAGGAGGAAAGAGGGCGGACGCGGGGAGGGGGGGTTGCCGGGCTGTTTTGTAATATTAATGTATGTTTATGTTTGTATGTTAAAATTAATAATATTGAAGTTGTATTAATGTATGTTTATATTTGTATGGGGGGGTTATTTTGAAATTAATAAAAAAAAATTTTTTAAAAAAAGTATTGGCTTTTTAAAAGTTGGTTCTATTTAAAACAGATTCGGGGCAGGCAGGGATAGCTTCTTATTGAAATACGTTAGTCTATGGCAAAATAATACATTTTGTTCTGCTCTGAAATACAGCTGCTATTCTTTGATGGGTTTATCAGATTTAAATTGGGAGAGAGAGGGGGGGGAACTAGGACTGAGGAACCCAATTCACACACGCTTCCTAAAACGCACATCTTCCTTTGAAGCTTTCTCTCCCTCTCTTAGAAAAATCACAGTAAAAATTCTAGCAGCGTCACCAAATCGCATTTCCATATCAATTGCCCAGCACCTGCAGGTAGAAAAAGACGCTGCTTTATTTCTTCTCTCACTGTTCAGTCCCCTTTTGGTGTAGCAACAGGAGAATCCAGTTCTATCACACCTGCTTCTCCCTCTGTATCTGCCAGGTACCTCAGCTGATCTGGGTCTGCCTGAACAGCAGTTGACCACAACTGGTAGCGAGAGGTGGTTTGTGGTGAAGCAGGCCAGAGGGAGTGTAGCACGTGCAGCAAAGCCGAGCAAGTTTTGACAGATAGCTAAGCCCCGACTGTCTTTCTCCAGCCTTGTTAAGGAGAGAGGCTGGTGGATGCCTTGCCAGCTCTCTCATTGACTTTGGCAGCAATACTCAGAGTCATGTACTGGTGAGAGGGGCAGCAAATAAAACATATCAGTGCCTACTTAACACACCACGTACCCTGTAAATAGGGTTAGTGCTGTTTGCTGGTATGTAAATAAATAAATACACTCGTGCAGTATAAAAAAATACTTCAGTTAAAACAA
>NW_015400610.1:0-6112 GCF_001527695.2 Protobothrops mucrosquamatus
CCTACTGGTCATCCTCTTCTTCTCTCTCTTTTTTTTCTTCACCTTTTCCAGCATTAGGGTCTTCTCAAAAGAACTACTAGGTCTTCACATAGCATGTAAAATATGATAACTTGGGCCCTAACTTTAAATTGATTTGTTCTATCATCCATTTTATTTGCTTTTTGGCTATCCATGATCTCTGGCCATGTGTATCTTACGTGAGAAATCTTGGAAGCTTAGCACACACCTCGTTTGCTTGATTTCTGGCTTAGGTTTCAGGTTATTTATTTTCTTCTGTATACAGGTAGTGTTCGACTTACAACCACAACGGAGCCTAGAATTTCTTTTGCTAAGCGAGATAGTTGTTAAGTGAATTTTGCCCCATTTTACAACCTTTCTTGCCACAGTTAAATGAATCACTTTAACTGTTAAATTAGTTACACAGTTGTTAAGTGACTCTGGTTTCCCTGTTAACTTTGCTCGTCAGAAAGTCACAAATGTGTTCACATGTTCCCAGGACATTGTAACCATCATAAATATGAGTCAGTTGCTGAGCATGACCATGCAGTGGTTGTAAGTGTGAAAAATGATCAAAAGTCATTTTTTTCAGTGCCATTTTAACTTTGAACAGTCACTAAATGAACTGTTGTAAGTCAAGGACTACCTGTATTGTTCACCTATATACAAGAGCTTGTATTATGATGATGCTTCTACTGTTTTGTCTCTTTTGATTCCTGGAGAGACACAGGAGAAAAAAATTCCTTTCCTCTACATTGCTGCATATAATAAATGCCAGGTGCAAACTTAGTTTAAATTTAAAACTAAACAGCTTCAGAATAGGGGTCCCCAATCCCTAGTCCGTGGTGGCAATTTTAATAAATATAGAATGATAATATTTGTATTTAAAACATAGCCATATGGCTAAGCCTGCCTCTTTCGATATAGATCAGCACACAATATGCGTATTTTATGTAAATCTGTATTTTCTACTGACCTATTTTTGGGTGACATATTTCCTATTTCTGGTTGATATATAAATATGAAAGGGAGAGGTTTGCACCCAGTAGCTTCTCAAATGTCCAAATCAAGCAAAGTTAAAACCATGACTCTAAACTGGATCAGCGATTATCTTTTCACTATTGATACCACTTTGGTTAAAAAATAATCAAGATTAGCTATTCCTTCTTTGTTTCTTGGAACCAGAAAAGAATTTATAAAAAGCTCCCTTGCCAATTTCCCAAATTGCCTTTTTTATTTCCTTACTTTTTTTTAAATTTTTCTTCATTTAAAATAAAATGTAGATTCAAGAAATAAGCACATGTTTGCTCCATTCAGAAGCATCTGCATATTTAAAGTGATCAGTGGTTCCAATTAAAATAAGATTCATAAACTGAATAAGACAGTGTTGCAAAAAAACCCTCCTCTAATGAACAAGCCATGGCAACTGATTTAATGTGGGTACAAATTTTATTCAAATGATTAATACTACGCTTAGTTCTTTCTTTTTTTAAAAAAAGGCATGTTGCTAAAAGAAACACTACAGGTAGTCCTCAACTAATTGAACCCAAAATTTCTGTTGCTAAGTGAGATAGTTGTTAAGTGAGTTTTGCCCCATTTTACACTCATTCTTGCCATGGGTGTTAAGTGAATCACTGCAGTTAAGTTAGTAACACGTTGTTAACCTGGCTTCCCTATTGATTTTGCTTGTCAGAAGGTTGCAAAAGGTGATCACATGCTACTGGGACACTACAACCATCATAAATATGAATCAGTTGCCAAGCATCCAAATTTTGATCATATGGCCATGGGGATGACGCAGTTTTTGTAATTGTGAAAGACGGCCATAAATCCCTTTTTTCAGTGCTGTTGTAACTTTGAACGGTCAAAACAAATGCTAAGTCGAGGACTAACTGTAATTTACTGAAAGGATAATGGAAAAAAAAGTAACTTCATACATTAAAAATAAATTCATCTATATTGTTTCTCAACCTTGTGTACTGTATGTCAGTATTTTCCAACCATAGCAACTAGCTGGGGAATTCTGGGAGTTGAAGTCAGCACATCTGAAAATTACCATGGTTGGGAAGTGCTACTCTAAATGGATGGGAATTGAGATGCCTTCATCCCTGACTAGGGATTATAATGCTGGGGGGGGGGAAATATGTGGAGGGTTAATGTGCCTTAGAGCTGATTTGCAGAAAAATGGCTTTATTCATTGTAAATGCAGCTTTCTAATTCCCATCCTACCAGTTTATGCGCTGAACTCTTTACCCCACACGTTGCATGGGGAAGCTGCTGCTGAAAGGCTCAATTAAAAATTCGCATGCAGTACTTCCTCAATTCAGCTCTCAGGTAGCTAGTCAAATTGAGTTATTCTACAGGTATTCTAATTTGGGAATAATAAAGGTTTCCCTGTATCTCCAACAAGCTTATTTCACTGGCACAACCTAAAATATGAAGGCTAAATCCAAATAGCCTGTTATTAGCCTTGAAGTGGTACACTTTTTCCTCTTTTTACGTGGAACCATTGGAAGCAAACATTTTTTTAAAAGTCCAGAATGAATAGGAATATATAAGTTCTGTATGTGTATGTTTGTGTGTGTGCAAGTACATGTGTCAGCTTTCAAGGTAGTCCAAAGAGAAAACCAAAAACATGAGTACTAATGCTGAAGTTATGGTAACAGTATCATGCAAATCTGAAATCACTATTTCCCTCCCTTACCTTTGCTTTTCCGAAAACTGGAAAGGGTCCTTCTAAAATGCTTTATTTCCCCCCCTCCAATCTTTGGATTCAGATTTCTCTTATCAGACCATTGTCTAGGCTGCAGCTTTTCCTTTTTGTCTCCCAAGGTTATTCTCATAGCCAATAATAATACTGTATGTACCAGGCATAGGCAACTATAATCCATATGCTGCTTTCAACAATTTCTGCCAGAGTGAGCGATGGATGCTGGAGTTTTAGCATAACAGCATCTGAAAGGTCACAAAGTTCCCAAAATTATTATTTTTGGAATTACTTTTGAGTAGATGCACAGAGCATACAGTATGCTTTAAAGCTAATTCTGTGAACAATCATTTCAAATTTCAAACCAACCGAGGAAAGTATAACTATTTATTTATCCGCATACTTGAAAGCAACATTATTCATAATACTAAATAGAAGTGCTCTCTGTATATGGCTCATGTTCTATTTTGGCTACATTAGTTCCAAGTAAAATAAAATAATAATAAAAAGTACAGAAAGCTTTTATTGCCACTTGTTGTTTTCTAGCTCCTTAATTGCTCTATTTTAAAATAAATACTTTCTTTCTGTGTTCATTTAATGGGAGAAAGAACAAATGTAATTGTTAACTCGAAAGCTTTCAATAAAATGCAAGGAACCAGGAAAGAGGATCAGGATATATATATGGGACAAAATAATAAGCTTCTGGTAATGTTTTTTTTAATTAGATTAAAAAAATAACAAAGTCAAAGGAAGTCTCTTAGAATAAATAGCTCTTAGGAAGCTTTGAAGGTCCCAAAATTCTATCTAACAAATGTTATGCTATAACAATACATAAAATTCACCAAAGTAATTTGGCTATATGAAAGCAGAATTGCCTTTTAGTAACCATATAATGTATTTAAAATACATTTCTTCCTAAGAAAGAAAACACTATCCAAAAGCATACAACTTTATTCAAGTCAGAGGGTTCAGAAAGTAAAAGCCAAAACCTAGATTATTTTTAGAAAAATAATACATTTTTGTTCATATACTTTAGGACTGCTAACTGAATTGATTTTGTTTTTAATTTCACTTTGAATTTAATCTTATATACTCAGGTATTATAGTAAGTACCTTGCCACAAGTCACTGAATGCTATACAGATGGAAAGGTTGGATGAAACCTTAACAAAAATCAATTTAACTAAATTTATATTTACTTAAAATCCAAATATTTTAATTAATATGGATAATAGATTTGCATTTCAGTTAAACAGTCATTCCCCCACCCCCACCCCATTTTATCACCATACTTTATTATTACTTTACTTGCTGCAAAGTTTGGATGGGCAACCAAAAATTGTATGTTCCCTTGAGCAAACAGCACATCAACTAATCTCACAGAAAGTTACTGTGCATTTCCTATGTCCAAAGATTATACTTTGGAAAATAAGGCCCATACTCTCTTCTTTGTGCCATAAGAAATTCCCAAAATGTTGCTATAAGGTTTATTTGCCTTGGTTACAAATCAAGTCAAAAGGTCGCAAAAGATCTCACATGACCCTGGGACATTGCAAGTGTCATAAATATGAACCAATTGTTAAGCATTCAAACATAAATCACATGACAATGGGAATGCTGCAATGATCATAAGTGTGAAAAATGATCATTAAGTCATTTTTTCAGTGCTGTTGTAACTTTGAACAGTCTCTAAACAAGGACTACCTGTACTATCCAGATGTTCTCATACTTCTCTAAGATATAGTTTCGTTCATATATTAAGTATTGAGGTATTAGATGAATATTTTTTTCCAATTTGAAGGCGTATTTCTGTTTTGTTGGCATCTGTCTGTGCAATAATTTCCAACCAAATTTAAGTGCATTCCTACTTCTTAAAATGTGCTTCTCCCAGTATTATTCATTCCATTCCAGCCATTACCCATGGCAATAACCAGGATATTACAGATAGGCCTCACTAACTGACCATAATTGGAACAGGCAATTGTGTCACTAAACACCGTGGTTGCTAAGTGAAAATCATGTGACTGCACTGGACCTATGACATCACTTCTGGTTCCATCACGGAAGAAAACACTGCGTTTGCTAAACGAGACATCATGTGACTGCAACTTTCATTTCATTTCTGTGTTCTCCATTAATTCTGCTCGTTGGAAGGCGGATGCTAAACTCACCAGTGGCAATTGTGGCATTGTGGGATGTTGCACAATCATAAATGTCAGGACAAAAAGCTTTTTCCCCCAACTGTTGTACTTTTGAACTAAACAAGGCAGTTTGCACTATATCAATTATAGAAGGCTTTTCCAAAGGACATACAGCTGCTCTTCACACTTTCTACTTATATACAGCAAGTCTTCCTCCAGGCATTTGTAGGACAAATACTTCAGGACAGGGGTGTTAACTGCCGGCCCACGGGCCGGATGCGTCATGTGGAAGCCGCGCCCACCCCATTGCCAGCAATGCCAAAACTCTCCCGATACATTGCGTGACATCACGTGATGTCGCTAGTTTGACATGACTGCTCCAGGATAAGACTGTCTTTTAGATTCCTTATTATTTATTGACTTAATTTTGATAAGCTGTGTATAAAAGTGTGCTATTTTTACTGATAAATGTCTATAGTGATTCTCAATCATTCAAGTCATAGTTGTCGCAAAGATGCTTTTTCACAAGGCAACTGGACTTTCTTTGTTTTTTCTTTGAAGACGTTTTGCTTCTCATCCAAGAAGCTTCTTCAGCGCTGTCCAGATGGTGGGGAATGGAAGGATTTATACTCCTTGCAGACACTGGTCTTTTACATTCTTTTAGAGAGTTGTTGAGGCCATTTGAAGGTTTATCTGTGTCCTCAGGGTTATCTGAGTAGTGCAAATGGGTATGGAACCTTCTTGGAACTGTTGAAAGGACTTTATTGAAAACTGGAGATAGATGATGTGATATCCCTCCCCCTCTTCTTACCGTTAATAATTTTATTTCAAGAGGTCTTTATTATTCCTCCGTAAAACTACAGATAGCCCTTGACTTATGACAATTGAGCTCAAAATTTCTGTTGCTAAGTGAGACAGTTGTTAAGTGAATTTTGCCCCATTTCATGACCTGTCTTGCTACAGTTGTTAAGTGAAACACTGCAGTTGTTTAGTAACATAGTTGTTAAGTGAATCTGGCTTCCCCATTGACTTTGCTTGTCAGAAGGTCACAAAAGGTGATCACATGATTCTGGGACACTGCAACTGTCATAAATATGAGTGAATTGCCAAGCATCGGAATTTTTGATCCATATGACCATAGGGATGATGCAACGGTCATAAGTCATTTTTTTCAGTGCTGTGGTAACTTTGAATGGTCACTAAATGAACAGTTGTAAGTTGAGTAGTCCAGGTTGCACTAGCATAAGAACAAGAGAGTAATATTAACA
>NW_015400611.1:0-2085 GCF_001527695.2 Protobothrops mucrosquamatus
AATTCTCTCAAGATAAACTTCCATACTTTAAGATTATAATTTCATATATGTGGGAGGAAGAGAAGTCTGCAAAAAAGTTTACTTTCCTTTTCCAATCATTTCTGTTTTATAAAAATAGCAGATTGAAGGGAAGAATGCATATGAAGCAACTTAACAGACTTCTGCTACATTTTGAGTATTTAAAAGTCTAATTTGTCTTCCTCCATGTGAATGGAAAATGAAGTTACTGTGTGCCATGATGTACTTTGCTGGCACTGCCTGGAGAGAAGTTCTAAGTGGGAAATTCCAGTTGCTTAATATCTGTTCCAATACATGTGTGGTATCTACTTAGGGTGGGTTTGCTTTTTCCTGTAGAGCAGATGATCCCAATCCACTAGACATGATTGATTGCTAAGATTTTATGAGTAGAATGGCACTGTCTATAATCATTTACTGCAAGAAAAAAATCGGGGTGACTATTGTAGTCTGATCAGGCTACGTTTAGAGAACTGAGCAACGAAGCAACTTTAGAGAAATACCTCATTTATATACCAAATGTCTCTTACTTTAATAATACATGGTCTTTTTATGTATTTTTAATATTCAGGATTTACAAGTCTCATTTTCAGCTCTGAGGAATTTCCCTGGAGCTTAGATGCTGGGATCTGCCCAGATCCTCTCAACCACAGGAAGCTGTGGTCAACATATCTTCTCCTTTCTGGTCCCTGTTTTACCCAGCCATTCTCTCTGGGCACCAAGAGAGTGGGGCTGTTAAGATGGGCTTGCATCTGATCCACAAGGAACCCAAAGGTGCTTTTTCAAAAGGCAACTGGACTTTGTTTGAAGACATTTCACTTCTCATTCAAGAAGCTTCTTCAATTCTGAAGAAGCTGAAGAAGCTTCTTGGATGAGAAGCAAAATGTCTTCAAGGAAAACAAAGTCCAGTTGCCTTTTGAAAAAGCCCTTTTGGGACAACCATGACCTGGATGGTTGAGAATCTCTCTAGACAGATCCACAAGGAAAGTGGTAGAACTTCACTCCCTCAAGGCACATCCATCCCTCACTCACAAAAGAAGTACTGGGTTTGAAGATGATCCCAGGATGGTGGAGGCTGTTGTCTAAATAAACCTCTTTTTGATTATTCTTCTCTATTTCCTCCCATACTTCCTTCCAGTAGAGCAGTTTGTAAAGAAACTGGTCTACCCAAGATTGGACTGCCATTATCTGGATTGATGGAAGGATTTCTGTCCTTGATAGGGAGTTGGGACAGAGGAAGTCCAAGTCCCCTTTCGATCCTGTGAGTGATGCTATGATTCTCTCTATATATGGAAGGTCTATATCCTGGATTCTTTTTCTCCTCCTGCCTTTATAGGTAGTCCTTGACCTACAACAGTTCATTTAGTGACCGTTTGAAGTTACAGTGGCCCTGAAAAAAGTGACTTATGACCATTTTTCACCCTTACAACCACTGCAGCAGTCCCGTGGTCATGTGATCAAAATTCGGATGCTTGACAACTGGCTCATATTTATGATGGTTGCAAGGGTGACCTGACAAGGAAAGTCAATGGGGAAGCCAGATTCACTTAACAACCAGGTTACTAACTTAACAACCGCAGGGATTCATTTAACAATGGTGGCAACAAAGGTCGTAAAATGGGGCAAAATTCACTTAACAAATGTCTTGTTTGGCAACAGAAATGCTGGGCTCGATTGTGGTCATAAGTCGAGGACTACCTGTATATTGTCATGGCCTGCAACCACTTTTATCTGAGGCACTCGGTGTCAGCCCTTTGACAAAAGGAGGAGAAACAAAGCCAGGGGAATCCACTAATCATCTTCCATTGCTGGTCTTTCCTTAACACTATAAGGACAGAACCATCCACCGGTCTCTGGGGCAGAAGTGGACTCAGAAATCTGGACAGCAAATTTTAGGCTAGCAGACTGCTTGAAGGACAGATGCATTGCAGGTTAACATGACTGTCTAGAATAGAATAGAATAAATATGACATAAATAAAATAAATAATAAAATATAAAATAAAATAAAATAAAATAAAATAAAATAAAATAAAATAAAATAAAATAAAATAAAATAAAATAAAATAAAA
>NW_015400611.1:7776-13888 GCF_001527695.2 Protobothrops mucrosquamatus
AACAACTGGAGCACCATTTGAACACCATTGGCATTGACAAATTCGCCATTAGTCAATTGCCAAAGGCGGGCTTACTAGGAACTGCTTCCATCCTGCAACAATATCTGTAATACCATCAAACATCCACATCTGCCTATCCCAGGTCCTGGGTAAGGACTCGATAGGTAGACAAAATGCCAAATCCAGTCTGAACATCTGGATGACTGTGTGATGATCCATAATAATTCAAACAGACAAGCACCTGCAACATAACACCCCAGACTTAACAATTGTCAATAAGAAAGACAAAAAAGTCTGGATAGTGGACGTGGCAGTGCCTGGAGACAGCAGAATAGACGAGACAGAACTGGAGAAGATAAAAAAAATACAAAAACCTACAAATAGAAATAGAAAGACTGTGGCAAAGGCAAGCAAGGGTAGTACCAATAGTAATAGGCGCCTTGGGTGCAATCCCAAAACAACTGGAGCACCACTAGAACACCATTGGCATTGACAAATTCGCCATTAGTCAATTGCAAAAGGCGGCCTTACTAGGAACTGCTTCCATCCTGCGACAATATCTGTAATACCACCAAACATCCACATCTGCCTATCCCAAGTCCTTGGTAGGGACTCGATAGATAGACAAAAATGCCAAATCCAGTCTGAACATCTGGCTGACTGTGCAATGATCAATAATAATAATAATAATAATAATAATAATAATAATAATAATAATAATAATAATAATAATAATAATAATAATAATAATAATAATAATAATAATTGTAATACCAGGTGATGCATGAATTGAAGAGAAACAGCTAGAAAAAATAACAAAAAAATTGTGATTTGCAAATTGAAGTTGAGTGGCTGTGGAAGAAGAAATCAATGTGTCAACGCTGCTAACATCGGATGTTTTTGCTTTGACAACGGTTGGAGATGCAACCATTTTTTCTTATGTTTTACTTTTAGAATTAGAGCTAGAGTTAGATGATGCTGGGGTGAGGAATGTGCATGAGAGTTCAGCTAGACATAACAATACTGGACCTAGTATGTGACCCAAGGTTATTGGAATAAGAGATGATAAGAATTGGCGGGCTGGAGGTCTGGAAGGAAAGCCTGCATTTCAAACTAATTGGAGAATGTGATTTATGACAGTTAATTGGAGGAGGGAATTGTGTTGTGATACTATGTGCTGAGGGGAGGGGAATCCAGTTTTTGGCTTTGACTGTGTTAGTGCCAATGCTAAGCTTCTCAAATAAAGATTCTGTAAGGTAAACAATGTATCAAAGTTCTTTGAAGAGTTTCATCTGTCGCAACCATGACACATGGTTGTACCAATAGTTATAGCAGCCCTTGGAGCAACACCCAAAGGGCTGCCTAGATACATAGAAATTTTGAACTTATTAGATCTGAATATCCTGACTTTGCAAAAAACCACCCTACTCGGAACTGCCTATATATTCAGATATTTCTTTATATTCTTGGTTAGGATTTGAACTGTTAAGTATTTACCAGTCCCAGACTGTGAATCAAATTGAAGATTAATCATAACAACAACAACAGCAACAACAATATCAGATGCTACCTTAAGAGCTCTTGGGTCCTTGATTAGGACTCGAGCTGTTAAGTATTTACCAGTCCCAGACTGTGAATAGAATTGAAGATTAATCATAACAACAACAACAGCAACAACAATATCAGATGCTACCTTAAGAGCTCTTGGGTCCTTGATTAGGACTCGAGCTGTTAAGTATTTACCAGTCCCAGACTGTGAATAGAATTGAAGATTAACCATAATAATAACAAGGCTAGACAAATGTAGTTTGTGATATTTTGCTCTTATTCATACAGGTTTTCTTTTTAAAACAACTCCTTAAACCATCCCCCAACAACAAAACCTTCAAAATTCCAATGTTTTCTATTAGTTGAGGCATTTTTTTTTGTGAACCAGGATGAATTATCACAAAGGTATTTTATTTTGTGAATCAGAATAAATTATCTCGGATGGTGTCCACACTCTAAAGTTGATTTATTTCTTAAGCTTCAGAGAAATTCAGTGAACCGAATCTTCCATCAAAGCCAATCCCCAGTTGCATGATGAATTGTATTCCTTGCCAATCAGCTAAGGACAGCATAATAGGTAAGCTCTGCTTTTTCCAGCATGAAAATGGGACTCTTTTCGTCTCCGCTTTCAAAGATATGCCACATAAAAACTCATATACTGGTATATGTGCTCCTCGACTTAAAACTATAATTAGAACCAGAATTTCCACTGCTAAGCAAGGCTGTTGTTAAGTGAGCCATGCCTCATTTTATGACCTTTTTTGTTAAGTTGTTAAGTGAATCGTGTGTATTAAGCAAATCCAGTTTCCCTCATTGACTTTCCTGAAGGTGGCTGTAAAGGTCACAAAAGGGGATCACATGATTCTGGGACATTGCAATGGTCATAAATACATGCTCGTTACCAAGCAGCTGGATTTTGATCATGTGACCGTGGGGATACCACAACAGTCATCAGTGAAGGGTTAGTCATAAATCACTTTTTTCATTGTTGTTGTAACTTGGAACGGTAACTAAACAAATGGTTGTAAAACAAGGACCACCTGTAAATGATTTCAAGACATACATTTTGTTTCATTGACAGGGCCAGAATATTTTTTAATGGAATCCTGTTATGGCCCAGTGAGGTTCCCTATCAAAATGGGCAGAGAATTGCAGAATAAAGCAAGGAATATCTGGTGTTCAGATCTTGCTGAAGACCTATAGGACTATAATCAGGGGTAGGCAACCTTGGCTCTTTTATGACTCGTGGACTTCAACTCGCAGAATTCCTGAGCCAGCATGGCTCAACTTGGAAACTCTCCCTTTCCCCTCAGCATGGCTGGCTCAGGAATTCTGGGAGTTGAAGTCCACAAGCCATAAAAGAGCCAAAGTTGCCTACCCCTGGACTATATTAACAGGTCATTTCTCTCTGTAGTAAGTACACTCTGCTCCTGCAGTGAGCCTTGCTAGACAAATGGGCATCCAATGGCCACATGAATTAAGCCCAAAGAAAACAGGGATCACCCATCTGGGGCTGGGACTATATCCCCCTGCCTGGTTTTTCTGCCTGAAGTAAGAAGATAAGTTGCTCACAATTTTTCTCTCTTTGGGCACAAACCCAGCAGAAAGTGAAATGCTTCCTTCCAATATTAATTGGAAAGATGCTCTCTAGGAGTGGTGCATTTCCAGACAAAACAAATTCAGACACGTATATATTTTGGACTATATCCCATATCTCAACCCTATTAATACAAGTAATCCTCAAATTACAACAGTTCATTTAGTGACAGTACAAAGTTACAATGGCACTGAAAAAAGTGACTTACGACCGTTTTTCACGCTTACAACCATTTCAGCATTTCCATGGTCACGTGATCAAAATTCAGACACTTGGCAACTGACTCGTATTTATAACAGTTGCAATCTCCCAGGCCTTTTGTGACCTTCTGTGACAAGCAAGGTCAATGGGGAAGCCAGATTCACTTAACAACCGTGTTATTAACAACTGCAGCGATTCCCTTAACAATTGTGGCAAGAATGTTCGGATGCTCCCAGGGCTTTCAGTTAGAAAGTCTTCATCTAATAATGAGCTAGGAATTTTTTTCCCCCTAAACCGACTTGCTTTTCTTGAGGACTAGCCACCAAGTTTCCCAGGGATCAAAGAAACTTTTAATTTCTTTTCTTCATGGATCCCACTGGAACGGAGTACTTGTTTGAGAAAGATAGAATTACCAGTTTATGAGCAAGTCTCTTGGTCTATTAGAAGACATGACTGCAGCACAGTCTGGCCACCAGTTGTAATATCTTTACTAATTAAATAAATTAAATGGCATTAATAAATGGTAATTCCTTCTCCCCCCACAACTTTTCTTTCTTCAACACAGCAAATCTGACCCTGGATAAAAACACAGCTCATCCCCAGCTCTACGTATCTCCTGATTTGAAAGGCGTGAGATGGAAAGACATGAAGCAGCATGTGGACAGCAGTCCTCTGAGATATGACGTTATGGCTAGTGTCCTAAGCCACCAGGGCTTCAATTCTGGGAAGTTGTGCTGGGAGGTGGAGGTGGTAGAGGGAGGGGAGTGGTGGGCTGTGGGGATTGTTAGGGAGTCTTCAAACAGAAACGGGCCGATTCTTCTCGATTCTCGTGGGGGCTATTGGGGTGTTCAGCGAATTGAAGGACGTTATGAGGGGATCACCCATCCCAGGACAAATTTGACCTTGTGCCATCCCCCAAAAAGGATCCGAGTCTCTCTGGACTATTCAAAAGGCCTCTTAGCATTTTTTGATGGTGACACGAACGCTCAAATCTTCGCTTTTCCAAAAGAAAATTTTAATGGAGAGAAGGTTCATCCATGGTTCTTGATCTATAAGTGGAATGGACAGCTTCTCCTTCACCCATGATACGGTGGAGCAATGGGCTCATCGCGTTGGAAGAGCTTCAGACCATCTGCCTCCAGCTCTCCTCCACTCGTTCTGTTTCTCCACCCCGTTTCTCTTTCCTTTGCCTTCGATTTCTTTTGTCTTTCTTTTTCCCCCATCTCCATCCCAAATAGCCCCTCCTCCATAATCACCAAGATCTCTTTTAGATCAACAATTTCCTGAACTGCAATAATTAGTTATGCTTCAAAGTAAATAATAAGAAAACAACCAAGCTCAGAGAGCATCAAGGATCATTTCAACCCTGAGTTACAAATATTCTCCTTTATTGGACTAAGGGGGGAGCATGATGGCTCAGCAGTTAAAGAGGCTGGGCTTGTTTGCTGGAAAGTCGACAGCCCAGGTTTGAGGCCCGAGCACCATGCAATGGAGTGAGTTATTTGCCCCAACTCCTGGCCACCTAGCATTCGAAAGCATGCAAATGCGAGTAGATAAATAGGTACCACTTCAAAGGGAAGGAAACAGCATTCCGTGCACCTTAATGTACAGTCATGCTGGCCACATAACCACGGAAGCATCTTTGGACAATGCTAACTCTCTCAGCTAAGAAACAGAGACAAAGCACCATCTCCTAGGGCAGTGATGGCGAACATTTTAGAGACCGAGGGCCCAAAAACTGACCCCGCCCCTGTCCCACCCCCTCTCGCCCCACTCCACCCCCTGCCCTGCCCCCACTCTGCCCCACCCTGCCTGCCTGCAGGGCCACTCACCGCCTCCAGGGCCCGCCACAGATCGCTCAGGCAGCCCAGCAGTGCCATGGCAGCCATGCCCTCTGCCCGTGCCCCACAGCATCAACTGTGTGCGTTGGGGCATGAGGGCAGAGTCTTGTCTATGCTGCCTGGCTGCCATGTCCTTGGCTGAGCTGCTCCGGGTGGGCCACGCTTGGGGGCAACTCTCCTCCAGGGGGTTGCTGGTGAGGAGGGGTCGCGGGCATAGGCAAGGCTGGGGCAACGGCACGTGTGCCCACAGAGAGGGCTCCGAGTGCTGACTCTGGCACCCGTGCCATAGGTTCACCACCACTGTTCTAGGGTCAGACATGACCGGACAGGGGAAACCTTTTTTTATAGACTAATACACAAGATGTTTTCTTGTCTTTGAAAGCTCAGCTGCCACCCCATCACTCAATCATGTATCTTGGGGCCACCAGCTCTCTTTATGCTGCTGGTAACTCCTGGTCTCAAACTTTCAGCTCTGGCTCCATTATCTGTAAGTCAAAGAGAATGTTCTCAGTGAAGAAATATTGGCACAGAGAACTCTGGACCCTTCCTTCTCTTATCTCTATCCCCTTTTATATATTAATATTACTGCTACTGCTAGCCAGATAACTGGAATCAAATATTTATGGAAGGATAGAACCCCGGATGTCTTTAGATACAATAGCACTTATATACAGCCCCATAGTACTTTACAGCACCTCTGGGCATTTACAATGTCAGCATGTTGCTCCCAACAATCTGGGTCCTCATTTTACCAACCTCAGAAGGATGGAAGGCTGAGCCATCCTTGAGCCGGTCAAGATCGAACTCCAGGCTGTGGGCAAAGTATGGCTGCAATACTGCATTCTAACCACTGTGCTACCACAGCTCACTTAGATGCTCAGCAACAGAGAAGCACAGAAGTTTAAGCACAGAAGTGAGGCCATAC
>NW_015400611.1:22039-23335 GCF_001527695.2 Protobothrops mucrosquamatus
CCAGAACCTATAAACTAAAACAGAGATGTTAGCTGGCTGGCAGGATAAACAACCGAGCTTTTAAAAATGGCAATAAATCTCATTTCATACAATGGAACAAAATTCTGGAAAGATAAAAATCATTTTTAAACTTTACTGAATTACAGAATAACAGAGTTGGAATGGACCTTGGAGGTCTTCTAATCCACTTCCTGCTTAAGCAGAAAATCCTATACAATGACAGACAAATGGCTGTTCAGTCTCTTCCCACAACTTCTGGAGGCAAACAGTTCCACTAATTAATTGTTCTCACTGACAGGAAAATTCTCCTTAATTCTAGGTTGGATCTCTCTTTGATAAGCTTCCATCTGTTACTTGCCCTCAGGTGCTTTGGAGAATAGGTCAACCTCCTCTTCTTTTGACAGCCCCTCAGATATTGGAAAACTACTATCATGTTGTTTAGTCCTTCTCTTGTTGGATGAGACATACCCAATTCCTGCTACCTTTCTTCATATGTTTTAGCCTCCAGTCCCCTAATCATCTTTATTGCTCTTCTCTGCACTCTATCTAGAGTTGCAACATCTTTTTTATATTGCGGTGTCCAAAACTGGACCTGGTATTCCAGGTATGGTTTTACTAATGTAGGATGAAGTGGTAGTAACCTTCATGAGATCTTGATGCTATCCCTCCTTTGATGCAGCCTAGGACTGCATTGGGGGTTTTTTGGCAGAAGCAGCACACTGCTGGCTCATACTTAAGTTGTGGTCTGGTAGGACTCCAAGATCCCTCTCACAGTTTGACAACTCATCATAGGAGTGGAACACTAATATTGCACTATTCTCATACTAGTGTATTAGTAGCATGTATTGTCACTAGTATCATGCTAGTGGAAGTCATACGACAACTTGTCATGCTAGTGGAAGTTTTTATAGAATGAATTTCCTATATTACGTTTCCTTCTTTCCCTGGCACAGCAGCACTGTATAATGTGTTAGGTTTCTTGTTTTGCAAACTGTGCTTCAGAGAGATCAAGTAATCCCATTCTTGCCCCCATCAAATTGTCTACAATATTGTTTTCCTCCTTCTCCATCACCTAATTATCTAGTAATCGGAGACAGAAAAAAAAGAAAATGGGAGAAAAAGGAATACAGATTCACATCCACATGACCAGAATTCTCTCAAGATAAACTTCCATACTTTAAGATTATAATTTCATATATGTGGGAGGAAGAGAAGTCTGCAAAAAAGTTTACTTTCCTTTTCCAATCATTTCTGTTTTATAAAAATAGCAGATTGAAGGGAAGAATGCATATGAAG
>NW_015400612.1:0-2683 GCF_001527695.2 Protobothrops mucrosquamatus
ACTCTCTATGTATAGCCTATAATCACTAATAGGGAGGATTTTGAAATGGGAGAAGTACTGATAAAGTAGAACAAAGAAATGTCTTGAATGAAGAGAAAGAAGGAATTAGATTAAAAGCTGGGGAGAGGAAAACAGAGAGAAGAATGGAATGTGTTGGTTGATTTGGTTCTCAGGTCAAAGTTAACAGTTACATAAATAGGCAACATTCTTTCAAAGCACCAATCACCACACCAAGGGTCATTTTGTGAAAATTCTACAAGAAACAGAATACCAAACTCTATTCCATTTCATCCTAACCTATCTCTCTCCTCTCCTCTCCTCTCCTCTCCTTTTTTATTTTATTTTTATGATTTTCCATCTCAACAGGTGACTTTGAACAGTGTACATCATAAGAGGTGATTATTTATTAATAATCACCTCATATTTTCTTCACACACTCAAAATAACATTCCCAGTCTTGCTTGTGCCTGGTTAGATAGGCTTCCTTCTTTTTTTAGTAGGATTCTTAGAACTTATATTTAGTTTCTGGCCATCTTGTTTTTATTATTGCTTTCATAACAAACCATTAAAATATCTACAAAAATGCACAACTTACATAGAGAGTCACAGGGCATATTGTCCAATCTCTCCTGTGGTTATGCTGAAAAATTGTTGACAGTGTCAGCAATTCAGCTGTAGTAATGCAAATGAAAGGAATGCTGACATGCCAATCCATTTTAATAAATGTGCATTAAAAGGCTGAGAAGAAATAGATGATTCTGTACGATGTCACTTCAAATGGAAGTTCTCCCTGTGATTTCCCCTCCTCCCCGAGTTAACATGGATTTCATCTGGACTTGGAGGGCAGCTTTGATTATTTATATTTTTGGTAAACAAAAGGCCACATGCCTTTGGCCTTGCCTGCCCCTTTATTCACAGGCAATCTGTTTCTTAATGTTCTGCCTATTTCATCTGTTAAGCTTGGTTAAATGCTGACACTGTGAAAGTCAGTAATGAACTCAGCTTGTGAGAGATCATATTGTTTATCTTATTGACAAAATGTATAGGCTTATTAATAGGTTTCGTATGAACAAATAACAAAGACATCTTGCAGAAGGTCTTCCTTGAAATTGTACATCCAGCAGCCAAAGAAAATAGTAGTTATATTTATTGGAATGACAGACTCATCAATCTTTGCTAAAATTTATAAAGGAACATAAAGTAGGGAAGTGGAAACGTGTTCAATCAATTTCAAATTAATATATACCGGTATATTGAAAGATATCACTGGCACACACCTTCCAAGGGAAAATAAACTGACAATAGCATAAGCTGGTAAAATATTGATCCTTCTCATTTGTGCAATATGCTAGTTTCTTCCCTGGACTATACTGCATATTCTATTGAAATATTTAGAGGAAAAATGAATTAACTCGTGTTTCTTCCTGATCCTACCTCCATGTTCAATCACGAGCAGACCTTCCTGACTCTGCTTTATATTCTTTGATTCAGGTACAGAATAGTGCAGTCTGTGTGGTCCTGGACATCTCTCAATTTCCTTTAATTTCTGCCTTCCCCCAGACCAATGCTTTTCACTTAGGGTAGATTGCTCAAAGTAGCCTGACTTTATATGCAAGGAATATATGTGATCTAATTGACTTCTAAAAAAAAAAAAACATTTTACTGGCATGTAGGATTTTTCCCCTTCTCTTATTTACTGCCTGTCTCCTCTTTAACTGATCTTAACTATAGACACTTAACTTAATCAAGGTGAGATTTATAATGCAAGATTGAAAATGTCCAATTTCTCAAATTAAAATTCTCACTCTAATAAAGTGAACACATTGACAAAAATGGACTGTCATTCAGTAATTAAGTGGCATGCTCAGAAGGTAAAAAGACAGACCATAAGTGCCCAGCTAAAGCCACACTAGATGACAAAATCAATGACTGTACCGCACCATAAACAATTTATCCCTCCCAGACCTTAAAATAGAGGAAGCCAGTACTTCCATTCAGATCAGCAATATCTATAGGACAGAGTCAAACAGGCCAGTCTGAAAAACAGCATCCTGCCATTGTGACACAAGTCCCACCCCTTGTTTAAATGTGTCATAACATCACACACAATCCTAAAGGGGTACAACTTGCATTACAATACTTGTTTTGTTGTTTTGGTGAAAAAAAAACAGGGCCCGGCAGGTGTTCGTGTTACAGTCATTCTCCAATCTAAATAGAAACCTATTAACACCTCCATGACAAAGACATCAATACAGGACAGGAAATTGTATGACATATATGACTATATTTTATATAGTCTGTGTCATCATCCAATAATGTCATCTATAATGCCAGAAGTTTATATTCTTGTTATTTTTTCATCTTCTATCAAACGTACCCTTCTGTAGTTATAAAATAATTTAGACCAGACTGTATATAAAAATAAAACATACAATATTCATTAAAACAGCTGGGAAGTATTTCAGCCATCAAGGACACATTGGGGGACTTCCGGTGGCAGGCGATTTCGTTGGTCGCAGCTGTTTGCTGCCTCCCGCCTGTTTTGCGTAAAAGCCGGTTTGACAGCTAACATCAGCTGTCAAACGGCTTGATACCTTTCCCCTGGGCATAAGGGGATAGGTGAGCTGCCCGGGGTAGGAGTTGAGTTCCCGAGTCGTCCTATATGGACGATGTAGGCGAGAAC
>NW_015400612.1:5026-6112 GCF_001527695.2 Protobothrops mucrosquamatus
TAATTAAATGAATAATTTTTATTAACACGGAGGAGATGGATTGTTTAAGTTTAGAGTTTGGAGTTAGAGATATTAATATTTGTTTACTTGTATTTGAATATTAGCCTAGGTTTGGTTTGGGAAGTCCGGGGGGTGGGGGGATGGGATAAAACATTGTGTAATATCTGTGATGTATTTCTTTTTTCTTTTATGATAAAAATAATAAAATTTTATATTGAAAAAAAAAAAGGACACATTGTAATTTAAAGCATCCATTTTTGATCAAAGAAATATCACAGGGAAGCTATGAAACTATGAAATCACATTAGATAGCTAGATAGCTAGATAGATAGCTAGACAGCTAGACAGCTAGACAGACAGACAGACAGACAGACAGACAGACAGACAGACAGACAGACAGACAGACAGACAGACAGACAGACAGATAGATAGATAGATAGATAGATAGATAGATAGATAGATAGATAGATAGATAGATAGATATTATACTCTCTCCTGCACACAGGATGTGCCATCCAATTCTCTTGAAAGATTTATATTGTAGGGTGGGGTGCTGGAACAGAAGAATTTATATAGCTGGCAGAGAAGCAATACAACAGACAATTTAATGTAGCACATTCTACTGCAATTTACATCAATTCTAGAAAAATATCATCTTTGATATTTTGATGTAGTTTGAATATTTTTCATGATGCAAATGATGCAAATTACATAATTTACTTTTTATAGTTTGGATAGTGACATCATCCAAATCTCTGAAATGCTTTGCTCTCCATTTCAATGGGCATTTGTCAGTAACAGGCAGCCCCTTTTAATAATAAGTAGCTTGGTAAGGTGAAGTTTCATTGTATTTTCAAGAGAAAATTATTAACATGTAATATAATATGTAATATATATTTTCTTCATAATTATAATTTAAAACAATTGCCTATTTTCATCACAATATCTATCTATCTATCTATCTATCTATCTATCTATCTATCTATCTATCTATCTATCTACCTATCTCTACTTCATTGCTAGTGGAGGTTTTCTGCCTCTGTAATGTAAGACACAAAATTCAATGGGTGTTATACCAGGCATTGA
>NW_015400613.1:0-1856 GCF_001527695.2 Protobothrops mucrosquamatus
GGACGAGAGTTTGGCCCAGGTTACAAAGTTAAGGTTGGGCACCCTTTCAGGTCCGACAGAGCCCGACAATTGGCTCTCGTCCGGAAGTGACGTGTGTGTGTGTGTGTGGGGGGGTGTTCAGGTCTTGTGGCGGGATTTGATTTATTGCACACAGTGAGGGAATAGGGAGGGAGAAAATGAGGGAGGGAGGGAGGAGAAAAAGGGGAAGGAAAGAAAGAAGGAAGGAAGGAGAGAAAGGAAGAAAAGGAGGGAAGGAGGGAGGAGGAAGGAAAAGAAGGAAGGAGTGAGTGAGTGAGTGAGGGAGGGAGGAGAAAAAGGGGAAGGAAGGAAGGAAGGAGAGAAAGGAAGAAAAGGAGGGAAGGAGGAAGGAAAAGAAGGAAGGAGAGAGGGAGGGAGGAAGGGAGGGAGGGAGGAGAAAAAGGGGAAGGAAGGAAGGAGAGAAAGGAAGAAAAGGAGGGAAGGAGGGAGGAGGAAGGAAAAGGAAGGAGAGAGGGAGGGAGGAAAGGAGGGAGGGAGAAGAAAAAGGGGAAGGAAGGAAGAAAAGGAGGGAAGGAGGGAGGAAGGAAAAGAAGGAAGGAGAGAGGGAGGGAGGGACGGAGGGAGAAGAAAAAGGGGAAGGAAGGAAGGAAGGAAAGAAGGAGAGAAAGGAAGAAAAGGAGGGAAGGAGGGAGGAAGGAAAAGGAAGGAGAGAGGGTGGGAGGGAGGGAGGGAGAAGAAAAAGGGGAAGGAAGGAAGGAGGGAAGGAAGGAAGGAAGGAGAGAAAGGAAAAAAGGAGGGAAGGAGGTAGGAGGAAGGAGGAAGGAAGAGAAGGAAGGAGAGAGGGAGGGAGGGAGGAAGGAAGGAAGGGAAGAAGGAAAGGAAGGGAGGAAAGGAGGAAAGGAGGGAGGAAGAAGCAAGGGAAGGGAAGGGAAGGGAAGGAGGGAGGGAGGGATGGAGGAAGGAAGGAAGGAAAAGAAAGAAAGGAAGGAAGGAAAGAAAGAAGGAAGGAAGAAAGGAAGGAAGAAGGGTGGAAGAAGGAAAGAAGAAAGAAAGAAAGAAAGAAAGAAAGAAAGAAAGAAAGAAAGGAGTGAAGAAGGGTGGAAGAAGGAAAAGAAAGACAGAAGGAAGGAAGGGAAGGGAGGGAAAGAAAGGAAAGGAGGAAAGGAAGAGGGAAAAGGAAGGGAAGGGAAGAAGGAAGGAAGGAAAAGAGAGACGCAGGAAGGGAAAGGAATAGAGAGAAGGGCAAGGGAGGGGAAGGGAGGGAAGGGAAGGACGGGGAGAGGGAGGAGGAGGACCCCCAAAAGAGAAGGATGCCACTGTGCACCTGCCCCACACCTGGTGGTGCCCTAACCACCCCCCTGGTTCGAAAGGAACCCCTCCCCACCCCTCCCACCGTCCCGTGTCCCCGGGGACCCCCTCCCCAGGAGGCCTCGCTTGGAAAAGCCCCCCTCCGCCCCCCGAGACTCACCTTGTGGGCGAAGCTGGGCTGGAGGGTGATGTAGGCGGCGGGGAACTCCAGGCCCCAGAGGAGGTGAGCCCCGAAGGCCTGGAGGAGCAGGAAGGCGGAGGAGGCCCGGCGGACGGTCAGCTCGGCATTGGCAAAGGGGAGGGCCACTTCCCGGCCGTTCACCGAGACGGACTCTGGGGAGGGGGGGGACAGAGAGGGAGAGAGGAGGGTGAACAGGGGCCAGGAGGAGGAGGAGGAGGAGGAGGAGGAGGAGGAGGAGGAGGAAGAAGGACTGTAGGCTCCTTGGTGCTCTCTGAACTGGGTGGTTTCCTTCCAGACGTTTCGTGACCCAACTGGGAACATCATCAGTGTTAGAAGGGAGGAGGGTATGCAGGAAGGAGGAGGAGGAGGGGGGAGAGGCGGAGGAGGA
>NW_015400613.1:5097-6111 GCF_001527695.2 Protobothrops mucrosquamatus
ATAATAATAATAATAATAATAATAATAATAATAATAATAATAATAATAATAATAATAATAATAAAAGTTGGAAGGGACCTTGGAGGTCATCTAGTCCAACCCCCTGCTCAGGCAGGAAACCCTATACCATTTCGGACAAATGGCTGTCCAGTCTCTTCTTAAAAACTTCCAGTGTTGGAGCATTCACCGCTTCTGGAGGTAGGTTGTTCCACTGGTTAATTGTTCTCACTGTCAGGTAGTTTCTCCTTAGTTCTAGGTTGCTTCTCTCCTTGATTAGTTTCCATCTGTTGCTTCTTGTCCTGCCTTCAGGCGCTTTGGAGAACAGCTTGACTCCCTCTTCTTTGGGGCAGCCCCTGAGACATTGGAACACTGCTATCGTGTCTCCCCTCGTCCTTCTCTTCGTTAAACTAGACATACCCAATTCCAGCAACCGTTCCTTATATGTTTTGGCCTCCAGTCCCCTGATCATCTTTGTTCCTCTTCTCTGCACTCTTTCTAGAGTCTCAACATCTTTTTTACATCGCGGTGACCAAAACTGGATGCCGTATTCCAAGTGTGGCCTTACCAAGGGCTTGTAAAGTGGTATTAATACTTCACGTGATCTTGATTCTGTCCCTCTGTTAATGCAGCCCAGCACTGTGTTGGCTTTTTTTTGGCAGCTGTAGCCCACGGCCGGCTCCTATTTAAGGGATTGTCCTCCTGGCTTTGAGCGGGAGATACTTACAGAATCATAGAGTCACAGAGTTGGAAGGGCCCGTGGAGGTCCCAACCCCCTGCCCAAGCAGGAGACCCTTACAGAACGCCTTCCAGTATTTGGGGGGGGTCTGCCACAAAGAGGAGGGGGTCCACCTATTCTCCAAAGCACCTGAAGGCAGGACAAGAAGCAGCGGATGGAAGCTAATCAAGGAGAGAAGCAAGCTAGAAGTAAGGAGAAACTTCCCCTCACAGGGAGGACAGTGAACCGGTGGAACAGCTTGCCACCAGAAGTTGTGGATGGAGGTTTTTAAGAAGAGA
>NW_015400613.1:11707-13069 GCF_001527695.2 Protobothrops mucrosquamatus
TAATTGACAGTCAAGCTGAAACTAAGATAACTGACAGCGTCCCTACTGGATAATTGACACTCAAGCTGAAACTAAGATAACTGACAGCGTCCCTACTGGATAATTGACAGTCAAGGTGAAACTAAGATAATTGACAGCGTCCCTACTGGATAATTGACAGTCAAGCTGAAACTAAGATAATTGACAGCGTCCCTACTGGATAATTGACAGTCAAGGTGAAACTAAGATAATTGACAGCGTCCCTACTGGATAATTGACAGTCAAGCTGAAACTAAGATAATTGACAGCGTCCCTACTGGATAATTGACACTCAAGCTGAAACTAAGATAACTGACGGCATCCCTACTAGATAATTGACAGTCAAGCTGAAACTAAGATAACTGACGGCATCCCTACTAGATAATTGACACTCAAGCTGAAACTAAGATAACTGACGGCATCCCTACTAGATAATTGACAGTCAAGCTGAAACTAAGATAACTGACGGCATCCCTACTAGATAATTGACAGTCAAGCTGAAACTAAGATAATTGACAGCATCCCTACTGGATAATTGACAGTCAAGCTGAAACTAAGATAATTGACAGCGTCCCTACTGGATAATTGACAGTCAAGCTGAAACTAAGATAACTGACAGCGTCCCTACTGGATAATTGACAGTCAAGGTGAAACTAAGATAACTGACAGTGTCCCTACTGGACAATTGACAGTCAAGCTGAAACTAAGATAATTGACAACGTCCCTACTAGATGATTGACAGTCAAGCTGAAACTAAGATAATTGACAACGTCCCTACTAGATGATTGACAGTCAAGCTGAAACTAAGATAATTGACAACGTCCCTACTAGATGATTGACAGTCAAGCTGAAACTAAGATAATTGACAGTATCCCTACTGGATGATTGACAGTCAAGCTGAAACTAAGATAATTGACAACGTCCCTACTAGATGATTGACAGTCAAGCTGAAACTAAGATAATTGACAACGTCCCTACTAGATGATTGACAGTCAAGCTGAAACTAAGATAATTGACATTACTACATTACTACATACTACAAATCCCAGGATCCTAGAGTTGGACGGGGGTCCCTCGGAGGTCATCTAGTCCAACCCCAGCTTAGGCCGCAATGCCCTTTAATTTTGCAATCCGAGGGGCCCCCTGTGCGACTCACCTTTCGGGGGCTCCCTAGAGCAGGTAAAGCAGAGCCCCGAGGAGGCGTTCTGCCAGCTGTGGGCCCACGGCAGATTGCAACACTCGGCCAGGCTGAAGAGCGACAGGTTTCGCACCCGGGACACGTCCTGGCACTGCCCGGTGGAGAAGCAAGGGCCCACCGAGGCCGCTCCTGCGAAGGACCCAAAA
>NW_015400614.1:0-1879 GCF_001527695.2 Protobothrops mucrosquamatus
CCCTCCCTCCCTCCCCCTCCTCCCCTCCCCTCTCTTTGCCTTTCTGCTCTACAAAAGCCCAAGACAATTGCCTTCTTAAAGTGTCTGGCCAGTGCCAAATTTAGCTCTCCTGAAAAGAAGGAGCAGCAACTATCTGTCTGTCTTCACTTCTCCAATGTCTTTTGTTTACGAAAGAATGAATGTCAGAAAGAGAGAAAAACAGCTCGGGTGATCTGAAACAAGCACGGTGTGACTGTGGGTTGAGTCACAGAATCACTTCATTTCAGAAAGGTATTTCTGACATGGATGTAGAAGCATGTCTTTTTGATCAACACATAATATCAAAGCACAATTCCCTCCTCTAATTAACAGGCATAAATCACATTCTCCAATTAGTTTGAAACGCCGACCTTCCCTCCAGTTCTTCCACCCGCCATTCCTTATCATCTCTTATTTCAAACAGCCTAAAAAAAACCCACTCTACTACGAGGTTGTTATGTCTAACTAATTCCCATAAACATTCTTCCTTCTCACACCCCACCCCCAGCATCACCTAATTCTAACTCTAAAAGTAACACACAAGTTAAGGGGGAAATGGCTGCATTTTCATATATCGTCAAAGCAAGAACATCCGATGTTAGCAACGTTGACAGTTTTCTAGGATTTAGGGTAGCTTACTACAGGTTTCAAATCTGTTTCTGAATATTTCACCCAAGTAGCTTAGGCTGCTACTTTGACTGCAGATACAGAAAGAACAAAGAAGATTTTCATTACAGACCATCAGGAATCTTCAGATAATACCCTGGAATAAAGCTTTGGTAAATAAACATGCAGTATAAACAAATAATTTTTACATGCAACATATACAGGCACAAGGCAGGATAGGTCAAGTATAACTTTCAGAACTTATATGTCTTAGACAGAAATATCTCTTTATTTCATTTTCAGAACCCCCCCAACTTAAATGCTTTTACACAAGTCAACGGTGCTCTAATATTCCTTTGCCGTCAGCTGAACTATTTCTGTTTCATGTACCTTTTTCTCTGCCTTCGGGGAAAATCTGTTCAGAAATTGGATTTTTTTGTTGTTGCTGCACCACTTAATATCTCCTCTATGAATTCACAGAGAGAACACTTTTAATGGCTTGGTCAGAAGTAGAAAGGTCAGGTTGCTTGTTAGCAAAAGGAAAGGAAAATTATTGTTAAGGAAGGTAGAAATAACATGGTTGGGATTATTTAGAATAGAATAGAATAGAATAGAATAGAATAGAATAGAATAGAATAGAATAGAATAAGAAATAGGAATAGAATAGAATAGAATAGAATAAGAAATAGGAATAGAATAGAATATGGAATAGAATAGAATATGGACTAGAATAGACTAGACTAGACTAGAACACGTAGTAGAATAGAATAGAATAGAATAGAATAGAATAGAATAGAGCTGGAAGGGACCTTGGAGATAATAATAATAATAATAATAATAATAATAATAATAATAATAATAATAATAATAATAATAATAATAATAATAATAATAATAATAATAATAATAATAATAATAATAATAATAATCGTCATCGTCATCGTCATCGTCATCGTCATCGTCATCGTCATCATCAAGTTGAAAGGGACCTTGGAGGTCATCTAGTCCAACCCCCTGCTCAGGCAGGAAACCCTATACCATTTCGGACAAATGGCCGTCCAGTCTCTTCTTAAAAACTTCCAGTGTTGGAGCATTCACCGCTTCTGGAGGCAGGTTGTTCCACTGGTTAATTGTTCTAACTGTCAGGAAGTTTCTCCTTAGTTCTAGGTTGCTTCTCTCCTTGATGAGTTTCCATCCGTTGCTTCTTGTCCTGCCTTCAGGCGCTTTGGAGAATAGCTTGACTCCCTCTTCTTTG
>NW_015400614.1:9034-13410 GCF_001527695.2 Protobothrops mucrosquamatus
AAGAGAGTACAGCATAATCTGATTTTCTGAAATGCCGTTTGATGGTCTTTCACGCTAAGGCAGCAGCAATATAATCAACATTACACAATGTTATGGGGAAAGCGACCAACGCTGAACCATGCAATAAAAAAACAAACATAATTAAAAATATGAAAAGAATAATCATCAGAATTTTAGAAAATTTAAAACAGTGTAATAACAACAACAACAACAACAACAACAACAACAACAACAACAATAACAATAACAATAATAATAATAATAATAATAATAATAATAATAATAATAATAATAATAATAATAATAATAATAATAAAGTTGAAAGGGACCTTGGAGGTCATCAAGTCCAACCCCCTGTGCAGGCAGGTAACCCTATACCATTTCGGACAAATGGCTGTCCAGTCTCTTCTTAAAAACTTCCAGTGTTGGCGCATTCACTGCTTCTGGAGGCAGGTTGTTCCACTGGTTAATTGTTCTAACTGTCAGGAAGTTTCTCCTTAGTTCTAGGTTGCTTCTCTCTTTGGTTAGTTTCCACCCGTTGCTTCTTGTCCTGCCTTCGGGCGCTTTGGAGAATAGCTTGACTCCCTCTTCTTTGGGGCAGCCCCTGAGATACTGGAAGACTGCTATGGACAATCTATTTTACTAGTTTATTGGCTGGTTGAGGGTTTTTATTTTTGGGAAATTAACTATGGCATAAAAGTTCACTCCAATCCCTGAGAAATTGTCTGGGGCAAGCCTATTAAAAGCACAGGATAAGTTTATGTTTATTTGAAAAAAAAACTACATGTAGAGTTTGACTAAAAGTGCACTTCAAAATAAAACTTCTTGTCTCTGACAGCATCAATAATACACACACATCAGCATGACTTCACAGACAGAGAGATTGCTTAAACTGAGCGAGATGTGTATGTTTTATATAATGTTTGGGTCCTGTGTATGTCAAATCCTTTTTTGAAAGAGGCATGATTTGGAAGGATCAACTAAAAACATCTTATGTAAACAATTGTCACAAGTCTTGTCACACCTCTGCACTTTCTGATTTTGTCGACATGTACAGTATGTCAGCAAACACAGACAAACACATACTCCCATTCCTGGTAAAATAAAAAAAGATGAGATGAAGGACAGATTTCCAGCCGCTTAACATGCAGTAAGAATCTTTGACCACTCAAAAGCAGCTATTGCTGTAAAATGTTCAGGACTGTGGCATTACCTCCTTTGTGGATAAGCCAGAGGGTTACATAAATGTGCATTAGTTATGTACTACTACTGTAGAAATTGGTTAGTCTAGAGTTTCTCAGACATGGCCACTTTGAGATGTGAGATGGACTTCAACTCCCAGAATTCACCAGTCAGCCAAGGTCTCTAACCAATTACATAGGGTTTGGGCTCAACTCATGTCCTGGTTTAGCGCTTGAGTAAGAGACAGCTCTTCAGGGTATTCCAGTGAGCCAAGAAAGTAGGGTTTTTTCAATCTTTTTGACATCCTATGGACACCTCTGAAAGCCATGGTTGAAAAGGAAGACATTTCAAGATTGACACAGCAGAAGTTCAGCCAAAGATTGATCAGCCAACACAGTGCTAGGCTGCATTAACAGAGGGATAGAATCAAGATTCACGTGAAGCATTAATACCACTTTACAAGGCCTTGGTAAGGCCACACTTGGAATACTGCATCCAGTTTTGGTCACCATGATGTAAAAAAAGATGTTGAGACTCTAGAAAGAGTGCAGAGAAGAGCAACAAAGATGATTAGTGGACTGGAGGCTAAAACATATAAGGAACAGTTGCTGGAATTGGGTATGTCTAGTTTAATGAAGAGAAGGACGAGGGGGGACATGATAGCAGTATTCCAATATCTCAGGGGCTGCCATAAAGAAGAGGGAGTCAAGCTATTTTCCAAGGCGCCTGAAGGCAGGATGAGAAGCAACGGATGGAAACTGATCAAGGAGAGAAGCAACCTAGAACTAAGGAGAAACTTCCTGACAGTTAGAACAATTAACCAGTGGAACAACCTGCCTCCAGAAGCGGTGAATGCTCCAACCCTGGAAGTTTTTAAGAGACTGGACAGCCATTTGTTCAAAATGGTATAGGGTTTCCTGCCTGAGCAGGGGGTTGGACTCGATGACCTCTAATGTCCCTTCCAACTTTTATTATTATTATTGTTATTGTTATTGTTATTTTTTATTGTTATTATTATTGTTATTATTATTATTATTATTATTATTATTATTATTATTATTATTATTATTATTATTATTATTATTATTATTATTATTATTATTATTATTATTATTATAGAAGCATACCAAATGACTATGAACTCATTTATGGAAAATTATAGGATAGATCCAAGTTTCATAGTCAGGGGAGCCTTGGAAAAGACAACAAAATACACCCACAATTAAAACTGGTGATTGAAAGTGTTCTCTCATGTGTGTGAAAATCAGGAAATCCAGGCAATTCAAGGATTATAAAGGTTTATTGCGAGCTTATGCTCTCCACATGAATCATAGCTACTAACAGTCAAAGTAAATAGGTGGTAGATAAGAATTCAAGGTGGGCTGGACTTAGATCTTTTGTGGGTGCGAAATGACTCGAGGCTGATGACGTGTTTCATCCCTCCCTTAGGACTCAGTCTGGTCATCTCAACAAATCTTTTTTTTCCCAGCAGGGCTATTCTGTGCAATGACCCGGAGATGACCCTTACACCAGTCAATTTCCCAGGAGACACTTTCAAACTTAGGATAGAAAAAACAGCAATCCGAAGAGTTCCTGGGGAGTCTTTCCATTCTCTTCACAACCTGGAGTTCCTCTGGATGCCCTACAATGCCTTGACAAGCCTCCGGGTGACGAACTTTAGGGGCCTGTACCAGCTTCAGGAGCTCAGACTGGCTGGCAATGTTCTGACTTCCTTTCCGTGGGAGACTCTTCCCAACATGCCTCAGTTGAGACTGCTGGATTTGCATAATAATCAGATTGCCTCCATACCCTCTCACGCTGCTCAGTATATCCGGAACATCACTTACCTTGACATCTCAAGCAATAAACTGATGATGCTCCCTCAAGAACTTATCGTGCTGTGGTCGAATCTCCAGGCTGTTCCCTACTTCCTGAATGACAACTCCAAGATCATCCTAGGTAAGACATTTGGGGACGAGTAAAAGGAAAAGACATACTTGAGTTTGGACCAGAGGAAGTTAGTTGAATTTGTTTTCCTTGGGATCCAGGAAAGACCTGTAAAGCCATCCACCTTTTCACCTAGATCACACATGTCAAACACAAGGCCCGCGGGTCAGATGCGGCCCACGAAGTGGTTTCATGTGGCCCACAAAGCCATCCTGGAAACAGCGAGGGAATGGCCCCCGCTGCCTTGGCCCTGGCCCAGACCGGCCAGGAACCAATGTACAATTTTGTGGTGGCCATCTATGCTGAAACGCATTCAGTCTTAGCTCCATAAGCCCCCCCCCTCTGCATGGCCTGAGAGGAAGAGTGAGGCTCCTCCAGTGGACCATGCCTTGGCACTTGCCCCGGTCCAACCCCCTTCTGCCAGAGACCCTCAGATCTATCCCACTCCTGCCCAGGCCCCCACAGGCACCCTTGATGCGAACGATGTAGAGCTGGTCACACCCACCCGGTAGGCCACACCCACTCCATCCACGCCCACCCAGTAGGCCGTACACCCAGGCCACACCCACCCGGCCCCCTGAGGGAAACCGCAATGCTGATGCGGCCCTCAGTGAAATTAAGTTTGACACCCCTGACCTAGATTTTCTCTTTTGCTCATATCTTGACAATAGAATGCAAAGGTGAGGGGGAATGATGTCTAGGCAACCAAGAGCCAAGGCCAGTGCAGTGGACTGTTTTCATAAGAAGAAGAAATATGACTATTGGACAATGTCAACACCCAGTGGGTGGGGGTGAGGGAAACTATCGTTTAATTAAGCAGCCTTCAAGCGGAAAAACCAGAGGTGGTTTTGCTTTCTTCTGTGCCAATGTAAATTTTCAGTAAAGTATTATACTCTTTGGTAAGACAATGTCCCAGCAATTTCTTTTTCTGGAAATGCCAACTGGACAGTCGCTCTTTGTGAAGTGGGGGAAAGGGGTGCAAGTGGGCTTGTTGATTATATACCTGGCTCCCTGCTATGTATCAACAGCCCTGCCTGAGCTGGCTGAAGTGATAGCCGGGGTGGCGGTGGGGACCCCCAGACTTATGGTCTTGGGGGATTTCAACCTGCCATCAGTGGGTGAGACGTCGGCGGCAGCTCAGGAGTTCTTGGCTTCCATGACGGCCTTGGACTTGACCCAATTAATTCAGGCCCCCACCCACACGGGTGGACACACGCTGGATCTAATTTTTGTCTCGGGCCAGTGGC
>NW_015400614.1:13944-15145 GCF_001527695.2 Protobothrops mucrosquamatus
GGGATTTCAACCTGCCATCAGTGGGTGAGACGTCGGCGGCAGCTCAGGAGTTCTTGGCTTCCATGACGGCCTTGGACTTGACCCAATTAATTCAGGCCCCCACCCACACGGGTGGACACACGCTGGATCTAATTTTTGTCTCGGGCCAGTGGCAGAATGATCTGACATTAGGGGAAATAGTTGTCGAGCCCTTGTCATGATCAGACCATTCTCTCCTAAGGATGGACTTCCAGACCGCGTCCTCTCGCCGCAGGGAGACGGAACCACCTAGATGGTTCCGTCCCAGGCGACTGATGGACCCAGAGAGGTTCCTGACGGAGCTTGGGCCTTATCCAGAGGATCTGGTCCACGACTCGGCGGAAAATCAGGCGGCGGCTTGGGAGACAACTGCCGCCGCTGCATTGGACCGAGTCGTGCCTTTGCGGCCTCTGACCCGATGTAGATCTCGACTGGCTCCCTGGTTTACCGGGGAGCTGAGAGAGATGAAACATCGGAAAAGACGCCTAGAGAGCAGTTGGAGGGCCAGCCGAACCGAATCCGCTCGAACACAGGTAAGGATACATGTTAGATCCTACCTAGTGGCGATGAGGGTGGCTAGGACTAACTACTATTCCTCACTCATCGTGTCATCAGATAGTCGCCTGGCCACCCTCTTCAGGGTGACCCGCTCCCTCCTTCAATTGAGGGGGGGGATCCCCTGGAGGGGAGAGCCGAGGACTTTGTTCAATATCTGTATGACAAAGTCGCGCGGATCCGAGAAGGCTTAGACTCCGACTGGTTGGCCCAGGGGGAGGAGACGGAAGCAGGTCTTGAGATGGTTGTATGGGAGGAGTTTGACTCTGTTGCTCCCGAGGACATAGACAGGGTCCTGGGGGGGCTGAATGCAACCACATGTTTGTTGGATCCGTGTCCCTCCTGGCTGGCACTGGCAGCTCGGGAGGGTACACGAGCCTGGTTCCAGGGAATTGTTAACGCTTCCTTGCAGGAGGGTGTCTTCCCTGCGGCCCTCAAGGAGGCCGTTGTGAGGCCCCTCCTCAAGAAGCCTTCCCTGGACCCAGATGAGTTGGCTAACTATCGCCCGGTCTCCAACCTTCGCTTTATGGCGAAGGTTGTCGAGAGTGTGGTTGCACGGCAATTCCCCAGGCACCTGGATGAAACAGTCTATCTAGACCCATACCAGTCGGGCTTCAGGCCGGGGCAC
>NW_015400615.1:0-1297 GCF_001527695.2 Protobothrops mucrosquamatus
AGACTGAGAGTCCCCCAGCTCACTGTCCGGGCGAGTCCCTGCAATTAGCCTCAATGGAAAGGGAAGATCTCACATTTACACAGCCTGTTCAGTTTGGCTTGTCTTATGCCAGGTTAAGTTGGCCTCCCAAGAGCCTATTGAACAATGTCAGGGGACTGGGTATGGACAGTCAGGAGTGGGGAAGCAAGTTGTGTGAACATGGCCTCGGGTCACGCTGGGTCCTCCTTTAGGTTGTTCTAGGCCAGAGGTGAAGAACGATGATGCCCCTTTTATGACTTGTGGATTTCAACTCCCAGAATTCCAGAGCCCGCATGAACCACAAATCATAAAAGGGCCATCAGCGATCTCCGTTCCTTCCCATTCCAGCTGAACGCCTGCAGCCTCGCTCTGTTCCACCTCCGAGAAAGATGGCGCCGGGACCCTCTCTCACTTCCGCTTCTGCCCCCCACAGTATTTCCACTTGTAGGTTTCTTCCGTTGTGGCCGGTGAAGGCTGCGCCACTGACCTCCCAGGCATCCCTCCACGACCCATGTGTCCTTCTTTGCACACCTGCCGAGGAACCGTCCGCGAGAGCCGCTCTGAGTGGCCCCAGTGCCCTCTTTACTGCGGGACGTGGCACGGCCTTTCCCGGCCCTGAAGATGAAGTAGAGCCGAGCAGCAACTTCCCCACCGGCCAACAGGGGGCAATAAAGGACGGGTCTTGACTCCACCTGCCTGTCCTCAGGAGTGCTGTAGCCCAGAGATGCTCTACCTGGGGTTTCCTTTGGAGGGCACCTCTTCCTCCCAAGGAGGCGGGGCCCTGTCTGGCCCTAGATTAGAGTGCACAACAACCTGCCCAGGTAGGCTGGCGAAGGCACTGCAGAGGCTGATTGGTAAGAAAGTTTGGAGTTTATAGTTCAGCAACATCTTGTTTCCGTTCACACAACACAATTCCCTCCATGGGAGCTAACACCTACATTCACACGTGCTAAGGGTGTCAGTGTTGAGAAGGGCTGGATTTCCGGGGCTTTGCCTGTCCTAGTCCAGCCTCCGTTACTTCATATATCTGAGGATGGCCTTACATGGTGCTGACGTTTGGAAAACCCATTTAGATTATACGAATGAGATGGAGGAGCTCTTTCACACCCACAACGGAGGCCAAATTAGCCCCAGATTCAGCCACGTCACACTTGCTCCAAATAGGCACCGAGTGGGATGATCGTTTAAAGGCAATTTATTAGTCTATTATAGCAAAGAGATTTCCCTCAATGAAAAGAGGGAATCCAGGACACAGAATCTGGTTTCATTTTATACGCCT
>NW_015400615.1:4694-6109 GCF_001527695.2 Protobothrops mucrosquamatus
GGATCCTCTGATGTACGTTAAGGCTGCTCCTCTGACTGAAGCTCTTTCCACACTCCAGGCATTTATAAGGTTTTTTTCCTGTGTGGATCCTTTGATGTTTACAAAGGCTGCTCCTGTGACTGGAACTCTTTCCACACTCCAGGCATTTATTCTGTTTCTCTCCACAGTGGATCCTTTGATGTCTATAAAGGCTTCCTCTCGTACTGAAGCTCTTTCCACACTCCAGACATTTATGCGGTTTCTCTCCTGAGTGGATTCTTAGATGGTTTAAGAGATTTCCTTTTGTTTTGAAGGATTTTCCACATTCTGGGCACTGATGTTTCTCTCCTCCCTCCTGGATTCTGTGGGGATTCCCGGGTCTTCCGCCTCTTCTGAAGGACCCTCCGCCCTCCAGGCCCGTCTCGGGGTCTCCGCCCGTTTCCTGCTCCCCGCTTCTCCCTCCAGGCGGCCTCCTTTCCCGGAGTCCCCTTCGGCTCATGGGCTGCTCTGGGGAGCCTCCTCTCCTCTCGGGCGGCGCCTCCTTCCTTCCTTCCTTCCTTCCTCCGCCGGGCTCGCCCGTCCTCCTGCAGGGGCGAAGGGGGAGGAAGAGAGGCGGGTCAGGGCTTCGTCCCTTCCCCGGAGGGGAGTCCCATCTCCGCCCGGGGAGGAAGGCCGAAGCCTCCGCCTCTCAGCGAGACTTTCCAGGCAGGCCTCCCTCCCAGCGCAAGGCCCGCCAGACCAGGCCTCGGCCTCCCCCCTCCCTCCGCCAGAGAGCCTCTCGGACTGCGACTCCCAGCATCCCTTGCGCCCTACCTGGGTCCGAGCCCCTCCGCAGCCGAATCAATTAAGCGCCTCAGTTCTATTCGTTTCCAGAAGTGGAGGCGGGACTTAGCTGCGAGGTCTCTTTCTGGTTGCTTTTCCTCTTTCCTTTGAATGGACCGCCCCGATGAGTCCTCCTGCCAATCGCTGCCCTACCCAGAGCGCCCAATCTACGTCCGCTTCCCCCGATCCATCATCATATGGCGCCTCTCAGTGAGACTTTCCGGGCAGGCCTCCCTCCCAGCGCCCCTCCCGCCAGACCAGGCCTCGGCCTCCCCCCTCCTTCCCGGGGTTTTCTTCTCCGCCAGAGAGCCTCTCGGACTGCGACTCCCAGCATCCCCTGCGCCCTACCTGGATTGCGAGCCAGCCCGCGGCCGAATCAATTAGGTGTCAAAGTTCTATTCGCTTCCGGAAGTGAAGGCGGGACTTCGCTGCGAGGTCCTATCCTGGTTTCTCTTCCTCTTTCCTTTGAATGGACCGCCCAGAGGAGTCCTCCTGCCAATCGCTGCCTTCCCCAGAGCGACCAATCGGCGTCCTGCTTCCTTCCAACCGTCAGCCATATGGCGCCTGCGCAGGAGCGAAGTTGCTCTTCGTCCGGAAAAGGGGTTGAGGCGAGG
>NW_015400616.1:0-6109 GCF_001527695.2 Protobothrops mucrosquamatus
TACACAAAGCAATGCTACATCGTAATATATAGTGCTAGATTTTAATAACCAAGCTGGCATTCAGCTGAAGGTATCTGACAGCCTATTATGAATTTATTTTTTTTGTTATCAGCATACAATAATAATGAGGTATCAATGAAGTCAGGCAGATTATGTAACAAAGCAATATATAAACTGTGCAAAGGCTCTCACAAACCACTTTTTATTTCTCTTCCCAGAACCATGTGGATTACTAAACCCCATTTAATACACAAAGAGCTGAAATCCAGTATTGGAAGTTTTTCAAAGGTATCCAAACAGAGCTGGACTTTAAAAACTGGATGGAATGCACTATCCTTTTGCCAGCCCTATAGAATGGGCCAAGTCAAGAAACAAGAAGGAAGATAAGAAAGACAATATAATTAATATTGGCTACAGTAACAGAATCTTGAAGCCTGACAGCTTTTGTCCTTCCTTCACTCTTATATAGCCCTTAAGACACAAAGTAGTAATCCTGACTTTCTCATTCCTTTCCAAGCAAAGTTTCCCACAGTTATGGCATATTTTCTTCAAGGCTTTCTCCATACTGCTTTATCTATTCTCAAAAGCATCAAGACCATAATTCTTACATGATTTTGAGCTTTTAAAAATATTATTTTCAAAAATATGTTTATTAAAATTCCATTTTCATCTAAAGACTGAACCATTATTTTTCTTTAACCAAGTGACAAACAGATCTGTTACTGTTCTTTAAATATCAGTGAATTGCTACATGCTTTAAGTATCACTAGTATAAATTATCAGGGTCCATATGAGAATAGCAGTCACAAAGAAAAATAATTAATCACTGTTTATGAGGAAACAAGTTTTAAAAAACTGACTTCTATTACTTCTGTTACTTACTTCTATTAAGGTAACAAGTGCTTCTTTTAATTTAATTCTTTCTTATTTGAAGAAAAACAATTAAGTCACTTATTGAGGAAGCATCCAGAAAATAATGAATAAAAACAGTAGCAAGCAATCAGAAACAGCACAATTCAACAACAGCTTATTTCAAGACTGATGTACTGGACTCAATAGCTACTATTATGTAATCAACAGTTTACACATCCCCACCCCTTGCACTTTGAAGAAACAGGATAGAAATAATATTGACAGTTTTGAACTTTGGAATTAGAGAAGACTCTTGAGAATACCATGCACAATCAAGAAAACTATCAAATAGATCATAGAATAAAACAATCCAGAATTCTCACTTGAAAAACATGTGACAAGGTTCAAATTATTATGTTTTAGATACATGATGAAAAGATCCCGGTCCTTAAGAAGATCATAATGCTGGGAAAGAGGGAAGGAAAGAGGAAAAGAGGAAAAGAGGGCAATCAGCAGCAAGGAGAATGGATCTGATTAGACCAGGAATGGTGCACTTTTGGAAGACCTAAAGGATCAGATTGGGGACAGATTACTATGAAGAGGATCTATCCATATGGACAATAGGACCCATCACTTAATTTATGGCACTCAGATACTCAATCAAAGCAGTCTAAAATTTACTCATATCCAGTCTGATATTTACAAATAGTGCTAAGAAAAAGTGATAGAAATTCACAATGACACTTTTTTTCAGACTAGAATTTCATAAAACTACTTCAGTACGCTTTTGGATAACACCTAAAAATAGAGCAATTGTTTTCATAACCAGATCAATATTTTTCTAATTTGAGAAGATGAATGGTAGGCAACTGTTAATTAAATTATCACTTCAAGGGAATGGTCTTCTAATTCCAGGGAATGTACAAAGGTGGATGTTTTCCATTTTTCTTGTATTAGTTTTTAAATATAGCTCTGAAAAGCTATCAAAAGGCATGTCAGATGATGAATACATTCAAAGAAAATCAAGTGCACTTTTAACTTCCTAAAAGATGAGTTCTTTCAAAGAGAACAGATAAATTATGCCTCAACATAATATACAAGGAAACAGAACCTCAGTGTAGAAGAATCAACATCACCAAAAATGTTGCAGTCATTTAAGCCAAGGGTAAACTAATTCAGAAGAATCATTATTTCTTAAGGAAACAGAGAAACTATTTTAAAAAAAGGCAGCTTCCCTACCTCTATATAGAAACCCAACACATCAAGTAGAGGTTTCTGCTAAAGTTAGTTTTATATTATGCTGGTTTTATATTGGAAGCACTAAAATATGATTCTTCTTCAATTACAAATGTTTTCATTCAAAACTCTGTCTCTTATAACTGCCACTCTTCTTTGCATAAGTACCTAGAGGATCTCTGAATATAATAGCTGAAAATAGATAGGAGTTTACAGAAACTGGAATATGTCTTCTAAAGAATGTGCAAATGGATCTGGCCTACACAAATCTGGAAAACCAATAAGTGATAACAAAAATTTAGAGTTTACTGTTTGCCTTTGGCATCAAGACGTGACTGTAGGGATTTGGCAATTCCCAGATCTGGCAAACCTAATAATAACTAATTCTACGTTTACAGCTAATACCAGTTATCCCTTCTTCTTTTTCTTGATTTAAGTTACTTAATTAATAATATGTCTTTTAAAACAGATACTTTGTGAGCAACAATGTAGACATAAAGAAGGGAAGTGCATTCAGTAAGGCTTGGATAATAGCTAAAATACTGAAAAGATGCTGAATACTGAAACTTTGCTGATCTGCATGAAATATCCCAGTGTAACTGGGGTTTCTCAACAGTGGCTATAGTTCTGCATCTAATCTATGATAAATTGTTGAAAAAAAATGAGAGAGTTTGGGTTTACTTATTGGCAGAGAAGAGACTGGATACTTACATTCTAAGGCATGATAAAGTAATTCAAAATCATCCTTTGTTTTAGGATGCATTCTTCGATTATACTCCCTTAGCAATTTTAATTCCCTCTCTCTCTGTTTTCTTAGTTCTTCTTGCCTTTCCCATTCCAGTCTCAATCTTAACTGTTCTTTTAGTTTGTTTACCCATTGAATAGCTAGCCATCGTCGATAATAGGTTTGGATTACGATGATCTACACACAGGGAGAGAAAACAAAGAGCAATTAATTAAATTAATATTTGTGGAAAGTATAAAGTTCTGTAATATTTCTACAAAAACAAGTGATTTTGTCAATCAAGCAGTTCATGCAGTGGTGGGATTCAAATATGTGAACCACCAGTTCTCTGTGTGGATGTCCATTCTGGGTCTGGGCAACAAAAAATTAGCTACTGGTTCTGCCGAAGTGGTGCAAACTGGCTGAATCCCACCACTGAGTTATGTCACACTAGCAAATTTTAAGTATTTTTCTCTAGAAAGAGCTTAACCACCAGCAGAATCTGAATGGCCACCAGGCAAAGTGTTGGGTTGTCATGCAATGTGCTTCCTTCTTTACTTTAGAAAATCTTCAACTCATTTTTGATGCAAACTATAATTCAAAAATATCAAAACTGTTCTCCCATTATCTAGCAATGGAAAAACAGATATTTAATGGTACTTAAAATTTTCTTCATTTTTATGAGAAGGGAATAGTTGTTCATAAAGGTTTGAACAATAATAGGAAATGCAGCATGCCAAAGCTCATAAAAAATCTGTTCAGAAATTTTAAAATTGTCAGTATCTTGGTGTTCATAAGTTTGCTTCTTCTGCAAAATTTTCTTGCCAAATTAGGTAATAGTGCCTCTAAAACTGTTCCTTAAAATTTCAGAACGTTCTTGCATTCAACCAAAAAAACCAACAACCTTACAATGAAGCTATATGCTATGATCGATTAACAACAGATCCTATCTCCTTCCCATCCTGCTCCCACCTCCCCTTCTTTTAATTGGGTTGCAGTGTTTGGCTTTTGGGATTAATTTCTTTATGTTTTTAGTTTAAATAATTTTTACCTTTTATGACTGTAAGCCACCTAGAATTACCCTGAGGTAAGATGGGAGGCCTATAAATTGTACATAAAATATTTTCTAAATAAGGCAAAAAATAAGTTTTGAGTTTTCAGACTATACTTTTACAATCTGCAGAGCTCATTCTGATTTGAGAATAGATGTATTAAACAACTACATTAACAGTAAAACAAAAACAAAAAACCATTGCCCTCCCCTTTTCTGGCATAGCTGCAATAGTTTCAGAACTATTCAGAACTATTCAGAACCCTGAAGATTTTTCAATCAAAACAAGAAGATGTGGATCCAGTCCCAACTTGGGTAAGTTAAAGTCTATCCCAAATTACCTCTGATTTGGGCATCATCCTGAGCCAGAACATGATAGTCACTAGATTAGTGAAATGGTAGGGAAAAAACCACTGCCATTTATTAAAATAAATTCTCAACTCTGTGAAAACTTTGTTACAATCTGATCTTTAGTAAAACCCCTACTATGTTCAGTGACACTTAATTTGTGGAAGAATTGCAGGTTTAAGGAGGGGACACTGGAAATGCTTGTATATTTGAACTACCTTTTTATATATTCCAATGAAATTATATTTTGTGTTCAGTTCCCCATTGCAGGGTGAAAGAAATTTTCATTGTTATATATGTGAATGCCTCTTGTGCTAAAGTACAACATCTGCAACATAAGAGATCCTAAATGGCAGCATCTTAACTAATAAATATCTCACTAACACAAAGGAAATACAAATAAATATTTCAGAGGCAGAAAATATGAAATAAATTTAAATCTATCATAATGTTGTAGAAAAGATTTTGAACATTTTCTGATCACTTTAATCTTATGGAGTAGTAAAAATTAATCCTTAATTAATTTTTAAACCAGTTTAAAAATCAGTGAAAGGTTGAGATGTTCTGCTGGGAATACAAACAAAACTATCAGCTGCTTTAATTGGGCTTTCCAAGTTCTTTGACAAATAAATAAAATTATCCATAACTTCGGTACTATATACAAATACTTTCAAATGTAGCTCTCTACTTCTCATTTGTTAGAATATTTAAACAAAAATGTGTATTAAAAAGAATTTGAATTTCTTTTGAAATGCAAGATTCAAATTTCACATGTTAAGTTTCACATGCCTGAAACACACTGCAATCTCAAAGACACAGATATACAGAAACACTCAGGAGTATGATACATCAAACTGAGGGAAGGTAGGAGGCATGCTGTTCCTTTAACCAACGCATATAACTTGCTTAACTAATTAAAGTTAGCTTGCAATAATCCTGGTCTTATTCGGAGCTAAGCTATTTGTAAGAATATTTCAAGTGATAATAAAAATGGAGTCCTTGTGGAATCAGTGGTATATGAATGTGATTGATAAATTGAGTATATAAACCCAATTTAGATTAAGGGCTTTAATCCCAGGAAAGTATGCAAAACTGCAATCTTTTTTAATGATAATTATTCAGTTGACTGTATACTTACCGCCTTAAGTCGTCGTGCATGATATTCTTCAGCTGTAACATATGGCTTTGGTTCTATAAGCTTATCAGTGACATTTGACACATAAACACCAATTTTTGTCATTTGTGTAGAAGTTGTATTTATGGTCTGTTGTAATTTCTTTCTTTCTACCACTGTCTAGAATTAAATAAAAGTATTAATTTTAAAAAGGTTAAGCATTTTTGTATAAATTAATTAAACTGAATTAAAAATTAATTTATGAATGCATTAAATTAACAAATATATAGAATTATAGAATGGAATTATTTAATTATCCTATTCTAATAGACTGGAACATATTTAACTTCCAGATCAGTTTTTCTGGCCCATATCTCAGGGTCTTCATTCTTTATGAACATATCTGGGCTGACTTACTGAATACTTTGTATTTTCTGTATAAATTAATTAAACTGATCAAAAGCTAATTTATGAATGCAATAAAATATATAAAATTAAAGAATTAAATTATTTATTAGTTTCTAATATACAGAAATAGATTTAATTTCCAAATACTTTTTCTTGCATATATCTCAAGGTTTTCAGTCTTTCTGAACATACCTGTGTTGACCTACAGAATTCTTCATATTCTTTGTCTAGACGTTTTTTGGGATCTGTCTGTGATCCTGCATTATGATATTCTGTGCCTGTTTCCTTATGTCTAAATCCACCCAAGAATGGTTTTTCGAATGTTGGTCTTTTAATTTCTATACATACATCCTGAAAAGTGTCTGGCTCTGTTCAG
>NW_015400617.1:0-6108 GCF_001527695.2 Protobothrops mucrosquamatus
TTAAAAAAATCTATGTAGTAGGCCTCATTTACTAATAGGATCATCAGGTTTGAGGAAATCTCAGATACATTTCTAAGCAGTTTGTAATGGTGAAATGTATTTACACAGCATTATCTTGATCCCTTGGTAAAGAATTCTTGTCAGGCTTTCTACAATTTGAAAATCAGTAGATCAAACAAAACAGCCTTGCCAGTCCTGGGGTGGCAGCATTGGGGCAACTTGGGATTCTCTCTCCCCATCTGTCTATCAGTCAAGCACAATAAACTCTCCCAAAAGTATATAGAACAAAACCAAATTGGGGGAGAGAAGAAGAGGTCATCCAAAGAAGATGATGTTTGCAAATATGGTAGATGAGTTACAGAAACATTCAGAGATTTTTCTAGGAGAAGCAATTCTGAAGCCCCTCAAAATGTTGGTGACTTCTCATTCTAAGCTGACCTACCTCCCATTCACATGATCCAGACCGCTCATACAATCGAACACAGATGCAACATGTGAGAAAAACTAGGGAGGAGAACATACACAGAGAATAACAGAATAATAGAATAACAGAGTTGGAAAGGGACCTTGGAGATCTTCTAGTTCAATCCCTGTTCAAGCAGGAGACCCTATATCATTTCAGACAAATTGCTGTCCAGTCTCTTTTTAAATGCCTCCAGTGATGGAGCACCCACAACTTCTGAAGGTAAGGGGTTCCACTGGTTAATTGTTCTCGCTACTAGGAAATTTCTCTTTAGTTCTAGGTTGGTTCTATCCTTGATTAGTTTTCATCCATTACTTCTTGTTTTGCCTTCTGGTGCTTTGGGAAATAGGTAGGTTTACCCCCTGTTCTTTGTAGCAGCCACTCAAATATTGGAACACTGCTCTCATGTCACACTTAGTCCTTCTTTTTAATAGACTAGACATTCCCAATTCATGCAACGGTTCTTCATATGTTTTAGCCTCCAGGTCCCTAATAATCTTTGTTGCTCTTCTCTGCACTCTTTCCAGAGTCTCAACATCTTTTTTTATACTGTGGTGACCAAAACTGGATACACACATAAAGAGCACATTACTTCTTTACACAGAAAAATATAAATGGCTGCTATTGCTGGAGATGATAATAGGGTTGGAAAAATGCCATAAGCCACTTTCTGCATGTTTCCCCAGCTTATTTATACAACAGCTGCCTTGTATTCCCACTACTGCAGAAAGACCATTTGCCTTAAAGTTGAAATATTTGCTTGATACCTCTGTCTTTTGATTTGGCTTTTATTTACAAAAGACCTTCTAAAGGCATCTCTTGAGTAGCATTAGTATTGAAAGAAGAAACTCCATGATTGTCTTTGGAATTTTATAAGAGAAATAGGGCACAGAGAAAAATACATAACAGCTTGTCTGCCGTGGAACATAAGTATTTATTTACTCAGGGTCAGAGATGCTAATAAATCACAATATTGTATTGGAGGAGGCCTTAAAATGTACAGTCCCTACAGAAGGACAAGCTGATGTATTAGCTTTAGAGCCAAAAAGCACACTTCCTTCATCTTTCTTTAATAATTGCAATACATGTTTGCTATTGCAACTAGAGGAAGGTGCCCTTTATTTGTATTTTATTTATTCATCAAATATGTTTTTATCTGACTTTAGAGGTTGTAGTCTTCCCAAGAGTTCTTAAAATAAATAACATCCATATCATAAACATTGTGCATGTGTTAATTTAATAAGAGTGCTTATTAAAAAAAATTAAAATATAAAAAACCAATTGAAAATATATAATAACCAAATAGAATATGTAATTTAAAAAGTAGCCTACTTTCAAACAACCACTTGGTTTAATATTTTGAAAAGAACTATAAATAAGATAAGATAAGATAAGATAAGATAAGTTAAGATAAGATAAGATAACCTTTATTGTCATTTTTATACTGTGGGCACAATGGCACACATCAAAAATGAAATTTAGTTGCCCGCTCTCAAAGTGAAACACATACATGACATACACTTAAACATACTATGAACAACATATGTATAGACCCACATCCCTACATATACATAGCAAATAAATATTAAATACTGTCCATCTTGAATATATAACGGAAGGAGGAAGCTTGAGAGTTTGCAAGGTTAATGCTGTATGGAATGAAACTCTGGCTGAATCTGGATGTATTTTTTGGGGGTTGGAGGAGTAATTCCATAGGGTAGAGGTTGCCATTGAGAAAACCACTCTAACACCTTAAAGTCTTGCAGGTTATGCCAACCAAGGAAGAACAGTCTCTGTTTAGGAACAACATCTTTTGATTTGGATCTTTTCAAAATTATTTTCAATGTGGAAGGGCTGCTGAATGCTATGAGTGAATCTTGGGATTCACCAAGCAGGGAAGTAAATATTGGTTCCTTAGAAAGGACCTGATACTGTACCCTAGAAAGAACCTCTTCCCTTAAGCCACGTCTCACTCTATTTTCTCCTTCCTCTCCCTCTTTGAACAGTATCAGATGCAGCTTCTCTTTCACTCCAACCAGGGAGCCTCAATAGCATTGGACACCTCTTTCCATTTCTTCATTAGCTGGAGAGGGCAAGGTCTCTCTCCATTTCAAACCCCCATATACCTCCCTTCTTCTTAGACATCTCAAAGGCAGGGAGAATTTCCATTTCTTTAGCGGAAGTTGGGGAGATATCCCACATACAAATTGTCCTACCTCCCATTATTCTACCTCCCATACCAGAGCCATGGTGGTGCACTGCTACGAATGCAGTATTGCAGGCTAATTATGCTCACATTGCCAGGAGTTCAGTTCCTTTGATCCTGAGTGGCTCAAGGTTGACTCAGCCTTCCATCCTTCCGTGGTTGGTAAAACGAGGACCTAGATTGTTGGGGGCAATAAGCTGACTCTGTAAACCACTTAGAGAGGGTTGTAAAGCACAGTGAAGTGGTATATAAGTCTAAGTGCTATTGCTATTGCTGTTTTTGACATCAAACTGCAACAAGTAGGCAGCGGAAAATTCTTTTGTCTTTTCATCAGGGATTCCATCATTGCAGAATTCTCCTTCAGTACTGGGGGGACAGCCTCTTCTCCAGTAGTTATAGAAATCTCTCTCTCCCTCTCTTTCTCCAACCAATTCTCCATTCCCATAAGAGTCAAAATTCTAACAGGCACTAGACCCAGTATACATGGCCAGTCAGAGGTCTGGTCCTGTGAGAGTGATACAGATGGCTTCACTGAAGGAGGCAAGAAGTTGTACACTATCTGCAATTTGCCATGGTTGATATGGATAAGTCTTCCAATAAACCAAATATTCTACTCTATTGTTTCTGAAGCAGGAGTCCAAAATACTGTACATTCCACCTTGAAATCTTCCTCCAACACCCAATTAGGAAAGGAAATCCGAGATGTACAGTGGAGATGGAACCTTGTCTAATCTATTGGAACATTTAAGGCATATTTAGTGTGGCTAGAAGTTGCAGATGAAGATTCCAGGATTCATCTCTGTGAGTGTAGAAAATGATACCAAAAAGATAGCATTTCGGTTTTTTGATAGTAATGTGAAGAGAAAAAAGTTATAGAAAGCCAAATCTTTTGTTCCACAATAATGAGGGAAAACATCGTGGGAATTGTGATCAGTACACTTTTTTTTTTTTGAGGCTTTGATATGCTGTTAACAAGATCCTGAGAGGCAGCAATTCCTGGAGAAAGCAGGAAGTCTCCAGAATAGGGGAAGGCTGGGAAACATTTGGCAATATATTTATTTGTTGATAGATAGCCTGAAATAGCAACACTTGAATAGAAGAGAAGCTTATTTTAAGCAAAGGGATCCAAGGAGACAGATTATCTGTAATCCTGCCATAGTTGTGGCTCTGGTGAATGACCTTCATCAAAACATGGATGAGGAAAATGCATCTCTTTTGATTCTATTAAAGACAATTAATAACTTTGGTTGTGGCATCCTTCAGGACCACCTACAAGAGCTGGGAATTAGGAACTCCATTTTACCATGGTTTTGCTTCTAGTTGAGTGGGCGGTTTAAATTAAACCTCTGAGAGAGTTTATCCTTCAATTTGGAGTAGGATGTCATTAGCATTCTGACAGTGCCAAGTTACAGTATATATTATCACCCCAGATAAAGCTTTGAAAGTCTTAATCTGATAACTAAAGTCTGTAGAGATCTGGATGGGGCAAAATAAGAGAAGCTTAAATCCTATGAAAAGTTATCCGGGCAAGCCAATGGCATACAGTTACTCTGTATGGAGTGTTTCCTCAAAATAATTAGTCCATGATTTAGGCTTTCTCCTTCTGTCTACTCAGTTGTAGACAGAAGCCAGAGTCAGAGAGGCCTGTCTTTGTAGGCTAGTCATAGAGCTACCCAAACCAGAATATTCTGATTCTGTGACTCTCATCTTGAACATAACCCAGTTAAACAACTGTAATGATCTCTGTGTAAGGTTTCCTTTGGAGATGGTCTAGAAGCTGCAATTTACACAAAGTCTTCTAGAATAGTAAAAGATTGCTTGAGTTCTGATTAATTGTGCTTATTAGAAGGGGGATACAAGTTACAATGTAAAACCTCCATTGAGTACTTTTAGAAAGACATTTTGGAAAGGTAATTTTAGGGCAGCAAACACTCTAATGTTTTCTTCTACTCAGTCTGTGCAGAGGAGTAGATTCTTGCCTCTTTCTTGAAGAAGGGTCTGTTCACTGTTATAGTCACACTCTGCTCTCCTATCAGTGTGAGAAATAACTCTCACAGTGATGGACCTCATAGCTGAAGATCACTTGTTTAATTTCATTGAAGTTAGTTCTTAAGGGTATCACAAAATTGGCTTGCTTATCTAAATCCAGGCTATTCTGCTTCAGAAGGGCGATTCCCCATTTTGCAGTTCCTTCTCTCATTAGGCCAATTATAAATCCTACATAGGATCAGTCTGTGGGAAAAACGTTGAGCACAGAGTCATATATAATTCATCCAGAATAAGGAAGGGAAGCAATTTGTCAGGATTTAAAAGGATATTTGCCAAGCGGCAACAGCCGCCAGATCTTAGACTAGGACTGTTATGACAGTCCGTGATAGTGGCAGATGCTGTCCTGTTTGCTATCTAGTTGATTCATCTGTGTTTAACTGATCCCAGTGGATTGCAGCTTGGTTATTATATTAGAGCAAAGCATGATAACCAGATCCATAATCAGTGAAATTGCAAGAGACCTGCATTTTTTAATCTTAGAGCCATTGGATAGACACTTCTATAGGTAGTCCTCAACTTACAATAGTTTGTTTAGTAGCTGTTCAACGTTACAACAGCACTAAAAAAGTGACTTATGACTGTGTTTCACATTTATGACCGTTGCATCATCCCCAAGGTCAAGATCAAAATTCAGACGTTTGGCAACTGACTCATATTTATGACTGATGCAGTGTCCCAGAGTCATATGATCACCTTTTGTGACCTTCTCACAAGCAAAGTTAATGGGGAAGCCAGATTCATTACTATACTATACTAAACCATATTACTAATTTAACGAGTGCAGTGATTCACTTAACAACTGTGGAAAAAAGGTCATAAAATGGGGCAAAATTCACCTAAATGTTTCACTTAGCAACAGAAAGTTTGGGCTCAATTGTGATCATAAATCGAAGACTACCTGTACTATGTTATCGAGAACAGACTGATTTTGCTGTCATATTTCACCAGGCAATAGACATCAACTCTCCCAAAATGCAACCCTTCTTTCAGTGATGGTAGAAGCTTCACAGATTCGACACAAGTAAATAAAAGTTGCTTTACTGCTGAAAAGAAATAAATCAGTGCTTAATGTAGAATGTAATGTAGAAAATATTCAAGCAAAAGTTTTCCAGCAATATTCAGTCAATCCTAGGTGGTTTTTCCCATCATTTTGAATCAGTTGATTTCTGGCAATTCTCTTCCTGCCCTTGCGAGTGGGAACCATCTGCTCAGTGTTTATATAACAGTTCTGTCCGCCCTGAGAATCACCCCTTACAATTTGTTTTTTTTAATTGTTGTCTCACATCACCATTTTCTCACTGAATGAGGGAGCAACCTGAACCAATCTTGGATAGTCTCAAGCCAAAGCTTTATTATTTGTCTCCTATGTTAGAAGAATCTCACCAGACTG
>NW_015400618.1:0-1391 GCF_001527695.2 Protobothrops mucrosquamatus
ACTAGGATCTCTCTCAACATTTTCCACTCCAATTCCTTCACCTCTCCAGAACATAACTTCTTGAGTGGCATCAGACAGAGCAGAAGAAACTGAGGCAGAACAAAAGATACTCTCTGGCTCTGCTTTTCTGCTTGCATAAAACAGTCCTGAAGCCAAGGCAGCAAATGTTTCCTTCTCATAAGTCATTTTACATCAGTCAGGTATGTTCATTACACCAGCTGTTTGATGGTTGGAGACTGCACTTGACATATTGGGGTTACTCAATAAGTAAGGGAAGAACATAAAATGATGGGAGCAGATTTTTTTGGAGGTGGGGTGGAAAGGGATTGAATAAGTTTGTTTGGTTGTTTTTTTTTAACTGTTGCATCTAAGACGCTTGCTCCTGGGGAGGAAAGCTATGGCAAATCTAGACAGCATACTAAATAGCAGAGACATCACCCTACCAACAGAAGTAATAATAATAATAATAATAATAATAATAATAATAATAATAATAATAATAATAATAATAATAATAATAATAATAATAAGAAGAAGAAGAAGAAGAAGAAGAAGAAGAAGAAGAAGAAGAAGAAGAAGAAGTAGTAGTAGTAGTAGTAGTAGTAGTAGTAGTAGTAGTAGTAGTAGTAGTTGGAAGGGACAAATGGCTGTCCAGTCTTTTCTTAAAAACTTCCAGTGTTGGATCATTCACCGCTTCTGGAGGCAGGTTGTTCCACTGGTTAATTGTTCTGTCAGGAAGTTTCTCCTTAGTTCTAGGTTGCTTCTCTCCTTTATTAGTTTCCATCCGTTGCTTCTTGTCCTGCCTTCAGGCACTTTGGAGAATAGCTTGACTCCCTCTTCTTTGTGGCAGCCCCTGAGATATTGGAACACTGCTATCATGTCCCCCCTCGTCCTTCTCTTCATTAAACTAGACATACCCAATTCCAGCAACCATTTCTTATATGTTTTAGCCTCCAGTCCCCTAATCATCTTTGTTGCCCTTCTCTGTACTCTTTCTAGAGTCTCAACATCTTTTTTACATCGTGGTGACCAAAACTGGATGCAGTATTCCAAGTGTGGCCTTACCAAGGCATTGTAAAGTGGTATTAACACTTCACGTGCTCTTGATTCTACCCCTAGCACTGTGTTGGCTTTTTTTGGCACCTGCAGCACACTGCTGGCTCATATTTAAGTGATCGTCCACTAGGACTCTGAGATCCCTCTCACAGTTACTACTATTGAGCAAGGTACCCCCTATACTATACCTGTACATTTGGTTTTTCTTGCCTAAATGTAGAACCTTACTTTTTTCACCATTGAATTTCATTTTGTTAGATAGTGCCCAGTGTTCAAGTCTGTCCAGATCCTCCTGTATCCTAAGCCTGTCTTCTGGAGTGTTGGCTATTCCTGCC
>NW_015400618.1:4524-6108 GCF_001527695.2 Protobothrops mucrosquamatus
GAACACAAAGCTACACCAAGTAGAAACAGCGAAGAGGAAGAAATGTAATCCCAGAATGAAATCCAAGATTAGACTAGATGCACTGTCCAGAAACTGAAATGCTTGGAGCACTCTTGATGCTCCAGCCTTAAAATAGGATATGAAATCCAGAGACCGATGGACGTGTCACACAGAAGTGCACAATTTCTGTCACTCAAGGCTGTCCCTTTGTAGAACAGACAGAGAGCTGCAGTCCAACAGTGGAAAGGCAGAAATCAGGTCCCAACTGAGTAGAGGTGGGAGGTCCAGGGTTTTAAAAGATAAAAAGGGTGCCTTAAACTGTTGTCCTGTTGCTTTACTGCAATCCCAAGGAAATTCTCCCCTCCCCCCCCCAGTAAGGGGAATCAAGGGCACCCACACCCACAATTCTAGATGATCTTCACAAAACTGTGGGCATGGCACAAATAAGCAAGAAAACTGCAGAAAAGTTGAGAATTAGGGAAATTATGTGCAATGGAATTCAGCTTTAAATAGAGCATTACTAACATATAATGGGAAGGAGGGAAGTGAGGCCTGAAAAAAACAAGAAATTATGCAGTTGTATATGGCCGATTTGTCCATTCCTAGAATGACTACCTACATCTTGGAAGCTTCTTTTTGAGGTGAGATACACTCAGAGCTGGTGCCTTGGCTTTTCCCCGGTTAATTTGCAGAAAATAAACTCTAGAGTGAACTGCTACACTTGAAGTAGATAAACGACAAAATAGTTTGGGGAGCTCCATCTGGATAAAAGTCCTAGGTATTGGTTTTGCATGCTCATTACACATTGAAGTGGGCACAACTAAGATTTAATGATGAATAATTTCTTCTCTCTTTTTTAAAATATCTCATTATGCAGAACGTATAACCCAAAGGCAGTGAAATTTGGGGAGGTATTTTGGGAATTCAATTTCTTTCCAGATGAGTTTCTAAGTGGATTTTTAAATAACAGCCCAGTTTTGTTTTGGATGAGCAGCGCAAGAAAAGTCCTGTCTTTGTCTTTGTTTTTTCCTTCACAATGGAGTCCAAAATTTCTGTTGCTTTAGATAGTTAAGTGAATTTTGCTCCATTTTATGACCTCCCTTGCCACAGTTGTTAAGTGAATCACTGTGGTTGTTAATAACATGATTGTTAAATGTGTCTGGATTCCCCATTGACTTCGCTTATCAGAAGGCTGCAAAAGGGGAACCACATCATCCCAGGACACTGCAACCATCATAAATAGGACACCAGTTGACAAGTGTCCAAATTTTGATCATGTGACCATGGAGATGCTGTAACGGTTGTGTGAAAAAATAGTCATAAGTCACTTTTTTCAATGCCACTGCAACTTTGAATGGTCACTAAATCAATGGCTGTATGTCAAAGCCTGGACTACTGTAATGCTCTCTACATGGGGCTTCCCTTGAGGAGCACCCGGAGGCTCCAGCTAGTCCAAAATGCGGCCGCGCGGGCGGTGTTGGGAGGGACTCGTCGCTCCCACGTAACACCGCTGCTGCGCGAGCTGCATTGGCTGCCGGTGGCCTTCCGGGTGCGCTTCAAGGTGCTGACTATCATCTTTAAGGC
>NW_015400619.1:0-1088 GCF_001527695.2 Protobothrops mucrosquamatus
CACTTCACGGGCCGCATCTGGCCCCCGGGCTTTGTGTTTGACATGTCTGATATAAAGCATGATATTTGAGCCTTTTCTTTGTTGTATAATAATAAGAGAATGAGGGTCAGTCTCTATGAGGAAATGAGAGGTATCCAACCACTCTTCCCAAAGGGGAGTTTGTTGAGGAAACAGTGAATGATGATGGATAGTGCTTTTCTCTTCATATTTCATCACCAATTGCTTGGGAAATGGACTAGAATGTCTACAACAACAGACTAAACAAGCATATACTATGGTAAGAAAGCCAACAAAATCACATCCTCAGAAGAAACCCATGGAAACATTTCATATCGGGCTGGGTGGAAGCTTCCTCCTCCTATTTTCCTCACAACAACCACCATGTGAGATGGGTTGAGCTGAAAGACAGTCACCCTGCAGGCTTTCATGACTAAGATAGGATTTGAACTCACTGTCTTCCACTTTCTAGAGTGGTGTCTTAGCTAGGAATACAACAATTAGTGTTACAATATTGATTACAAGTATTAAAATTACAAAAAAGCATTCCTAAGAAGAAGTAGAAGAGCTGAAGCACACAAAAAAGCAGAAACAATTTCCAGAGGTCAGATGGAGATGTCTTTTACCTGTATTCTCCAGGTCTTCCAGGGAGACAGTTACATAATGGGTGCTGCATACCTGCAAAATCCCTTCTTTTTTGATTTCCACCTTGCCTTTTTGTGTTCAGACGTAGAAAACTGGCAAATTCAAAATTAATTGAAAAGTCAGGTAGCCTTTAAAAAAAAAACCTCAGGTATTTTTTTTCAGCAAGCTCTGCTGAAAAAGCACATTGGGAAAAGGTACCGTAGCTTGCTGTGTCTTTGCAGATCAGCAGAGAGGGGAAAGGCCATTGGCTACACTTTTAGCTCAAAGCTGAAATTCAAAGTTCTTCTTGTTCAAATTACAACTGAAGCATGTGAATGTGTGTTCCTGTATATGCCTTATTTGGTTTTGTTCGTATTACTATGGAAAAGGAGTCCCCAAAGTGAAAAGTAGCCCCTATGCAGGTCTCTAGGACACCCTCTAGGACAGGGGTCCCCAATCTTTCTGGG
>NW_015400619.1:5074-6108 GCF_001527695.2 Protobothrops mucrosquamatus
GGCTACAATTCTATCTCTTCCTCCTTTTAACCAGCGTTGCTTTCTTTGGATTGGGAAAGCAAGACTCGGTTCCCCAAATCCATTATGATCCCAAGATCATTTCTTTCTTTCTTTCTTTTTAACAAAATTTTATTAAGTTTATATAGATGAGGAAAAATAGGAACAATACAGGTATGGTAAAGGGAGGGGTGGAAGGAAAGGGAAAGGGGAAGGGAATAAGGAATTAGGGTAAAATAAGGATAGGTACAATCACATATTTCAACAAACAAGCTACCATCCAGATCATAATAATGAGTAAATATCATATTCAACCATTTTTACCAAAGCTTAGACTATAACATATTAAAAACAATTAGTAAACAAATACGTTGATCTATTAAGTAAACACTACTAATAAAATCTCAAAAAATCCTAACAATCAAAAGTAACAAATGAAAATCAGTAAATCAGGAAAAATAATCATATCATCAAAATGTTAGTTAGAACTTGATTAAAAATCAGTCATCTATTCTAAAATATTGAATCCTTCAAGTTCTAACGTGTCTCTAACCATTGATAAATAAAATTCCCAAGTTCTAAAATAAATTGAATCATCTTTTTCTTTCATTTCTAATGTTAGTCTATCCATTTACGCACACTCTAAAATTTTAGTAATTATAATCTGGTCAGATGGTAAATTCTCATTTTTCCAAAATTGGGCAAATACTATCCTTGCAGCAGTTAAAACATGCAATATCAAGTAGTCATTCTCTTTACTATAATTAGGTCTTAATATTCCTAACAAAAACAATTCTGGTTTAAATTCTATCTGTAGTTTCATCATCTTTTCCAATATTGGATCTTAGACCAATATTTCTTAGCGATAGGGCATATCAACCAGGCATGGTAATAAGTGCCTGGCTGTTGTTTACATTTCCAGCAGATATCCGAAACATTTTTAAACATTTTCGCTAAGCGAACTGGTGTCATATGCCATCTATAAAACATCTTATATAAGTTTTCTTTATATGCTACCGCTTTTGTAAGCTTAATAT
>NW_015400620.1:0-1411 GCF_001527695.2 Protobothrops mucrosquamatus
GAGGAGGAGGAGGAGGAGGAGGAGGAGGAAGAAGCGGGAGAAAGATAGAGAAATATCTCCGTGAAATTGTAAGCCAATCAACCTTTGTTCAACCTTCTGTCAAGTGGGCAGACGAAGAAATGTAGGTAAGATGCAGCACCGGGGGTGAAAATAGATCTGAGAGTTGAAGGTCTCTTAACGAGTAAAATAGAGAAGGAAATTGGTCTGGAACGAGGCGTCCCTTTCGCCCAAGAATGGCCAACGTATCTCAAAACCCAGCCAACTGAACACCGTCACGCCGCGATGTGGGAGGGCCTAGCTGGACGCAAGGAGAAGATACCTGATGCAGCTGGAAAGGGCTGGGGGAGAGGACAAGGCAACAGGGCAACGGGGGTGTCCATGTGGGGAGGGGGGGTTAGGAAAATTAAGAGGGGCTCATAACCATGTGACCGAAGCCCCACTCTTTTTGTGTGGGAGAGAAAGAAAGAGGTAGGGCTTTGATTGTATGTTTTGAGTTTTTCGCCCCGAGGTCCCTGATCGCAAGATGCTAACAGAGAAAATCTGTACTCTTATGGCTCCATCAACTGTGGGATCTTTCCTTCCTTCCTTCCTTTCTTCCTTCCTTCCTTCCTTCCTTCCTTCCCCCTTTCTCAGGCTCCCTTTACTTACCTACCTATCTACCTTCCTTCTTTTTCCCTTTCTCATGGTCATCTTTTCCTTCCTTCCTTCCTTCCTTCCCTTCCTTCCCTTCCTTCCTTCCTTCCCTTCCTCCCTTCCTTCCTGTTTCCCTTCCTTCTTTTTCCCAACCTGTCTCTCCTTCCTTCTTTTTCCCAACCTGTCTCTTCCTTCCTTCCTTCCTTCCTTCCTTCCTTCCTTCCTTCCTTCCTTCCTTCCTTCCTTCCTTCCTCCTTCCCTCCCTTCCCTTCCTTTCCCTTCCCTTCCCTTTTTTTCCCTTCCTTCCTTCTTTCCTCCCTCCCTCCATTCCTCCCTCTCATTTCCCTTCCTTCTTTTTCCCAACCTGTGTCTTCCTTCCTTCCTTCCTTCCTTCCCTCCCTTCCCTTCCCTTCCTTCTTCCCTTCCTTCCTTCTTTCCTCCCTCCCTCCCTCCATTCCTCCCTCTCGTTTCCCTTCCTTCTTTTTTTCCAACCTATCTCTCTTTCCTTCCTCCCTCTCATTGATTGCCCTTCCTCCACCCCTCCTCCCTTTTTTTTTCTTTCTTTCTTCCTTTCTCCCTCCCCCCCCCAATCTCTTCCTAACTAGCTCCTTAATCTTGTAGATAGATCCCCTTCCTCAATGACATCCTTGTCAGTCTATCCGGCCTTTTTCTTCCTTTTAAAAAGGGATAAATTTACCCACGTTAAGTACTAAGTGGTACAGAATTAGAGATAGGAAATCAATTAGCCTTTCTTGCTCTAATTATCTCACTATTAACT
>NW_015400620.1:4881-6107 GCF_001527695.2 Protobothrops mucrosquamatus
TAAAAGCCACCCACTCTCTCTGGAGAAAGAGAAAAATGTAATTTGCGACTCGCGATCTGTGAATTTTGCCACAATATTTTCTGATTAGGACAGTTCCTCGTGTGACACTTATATTACTTCTCTTTCTGTATGTGCAAAAAAGCGGATAACACAGAGAGAGAGAGAGAGAGAGAGAGAGAGAGAGAGAGAGAGAGAGAGACAGAGACAGAGACAGAGACAGAGACAGAGACAGAGACAGAGAGACAGAGACAGAAAGAAAGAAAGAAAGAAAGAAAGAAAGAAAGAAAGAAAGAAAGAAAGAAAGAAAGAAAGAAAGAAAGAAAGAGCTTGAGAGATTGAGAGAGAGAGAGAGAGAGAGGTTGAGAGAAAGTGACAGAGAGAGATTGAGAGACAGACAGAGAGAGAGAGAGAGAGAAAGAAAGAAAGAGGTTGAGAGATTGAGAGAGAGAGAGAGAGAGACATGATTTTATCAAGTAAGCCGAGACAGTCTTCACAAGACTTCATTTTACCTTTTTTTTTTTAAAAAAAAAAGAATAAATAAATCCCTACGGGAAGAGTGCGGCACCTACATTCGAGAAAGCCAGAGAAGAGCCTACGTTTGTTAACACCTCTTGCTAAACCGACGCTTGCTTTAACCGTGGTCTGTTGCAAATGTTTCCAGATTCACACATGGCACTGCACCATAACCAATCTAGAATTGCTGCGACGAAACATCGCACGAAGCTCCCAAATAGACTTCGTGGGCCTGCTCACCTGGGGTGCAAATACACAGAAAACAGTTTCCTTTTCCTAACAGGCAGATCTGCAGTCCTTGGTCCAGTTGGGGGACATGCTGAGCGAAAACGGCCTCCATGCGGCCCAGAAGTAGATTATACGAAGCGGCAGAGAAATTAAAATCATAGCTGATTCCCCCATAACAAAGAAAGAAGCCACTGGTGGCAGTTTCCCACTTGGCTTCCCTCGGAGCAGCCTGCCCCGGTTGATTTTTTTATTTTTATTTATTTTTTTTTGGTACGGAGAAAAAGCCATTAGCCCTTAAAGAATTTGATTAAAGTAGCAAAATGCTCACTCACCAGCCAACGGGGCCTTCCGCGATTTTCATTACTCTAAAGACAGAGACGAGAAATCTGTCAACTTTGATCAAGGGCGTTCAGTTATGGTAATTCCTTACTGGAAAAAGAAAGAAAGAAAGAAAGAAAGAAAGAAAGAAAGAAAGAAAGAAAGAA